>NW_026460232.1:0-65665 GCF_021730395.1 Mercenaria mercenaria | reverse complement strand
CCCACTTCCGAGAGTTAAGACCAGTAACCTAGTGACTTAGTGGAGAGCACAAATGTAGTTTTATGTAGCGTCGTAGTCAATCTTTTGCTAAAAAGTACACTGAAGCGCTTTGAAAAAGCACACTAATGTAACTCTGTCAGTTTAGAGTATAGCTTTTAATCAAATTTTGTTTCTTTTATTTTGTCGTGAAGCACCTCTCAGGTAATCCCTTTTATTACTTGTTTTCAAAATACATTTCGAACATAATGTTACAACATGTGTTACAATATGGTTCAGATTAGCATATATCACAGTGACGAAAAAAAAAAAAACAACAAAAAATGTTCCTTGAAAAAACGATGGGAGGCAATTTTGTAAATTTTGTTTCTGGACTATATTTCACTTTCAGTTGTGTAAAACTTTAATGACGAAGCGTCTAATTACGTGAGGGTATTCGTCAAAAGTCACACACTGCCAAAAGGAATGTCACAAAATAACACAAAATAATATTGGTTATGGTAATAGCTTAAAAGTGATACACTGAAAAGATTAACATATTTGTTAATCCCTTTTTCGACGCTACCCATAAGAAGGTAGCTGTATAAGGGAAAATGACTGTGTACTAATGCAGTAATATATACATACATACCGAAAAGTTATGTCTCAAACACCCCTAGTTTCAAAAATTGTCAGCGGAATTGTGGTTCAAAATTAAAGTAAACTGTCAAAGCTGCAGCCAATTGCCTATAATATGGTATCAGTGCGGCAACAGGTAATACAATAGTAAATAAATTGGCTGTATGTTTTATACAAGATTAACAATCTCACACATAGCCAGACCCATTTTAGAAAAAAGAAATACAAACCGTATGTTCATAAATGACATATAAACCACAAGAACGCCAAAAAAGGAGTGTTAATGTATCTTTTAAGGGAGATGTTTTGTCTGGCAGGTCAACACCATGGAACATCTTCTAAACTGACAGCTAATATGTGGGTATGAACGCATGTGTAATAAGGTTTGTTTACATTTCTATAAATGCAAAAATCTTCTTGAAAATGAAATGCGACCAAAATGTCAATTATAGATCAACAATGAAATGAAAACAGAAACTGACTTATATAAGACATACAAATGCCACATTAACTGGGAAAATGAGGATTTTTTTCTTTCCGCTACAATCTGATAACCCGGAAGTACTGATTGATTACCTATTTAATACTATTATTGAACCTAACAAGGTAATTACCATCCATTGTCTTGGAAACATCTTGGCTATGATATGGTTTAAATGCATTCTTGTATTCTCTAAATGACAAATAAATGCTATATTTGGTATTGGGGAACCAATTGCAAGGGTTTTATATAGATGTTTGCATAGTATAGTGTGACCAATGGTATTTAAATTGTTCTAACATTACATATTATTATATGTATTTCGTAAAAGGGGACCCGTCAGAGCGAGTGAAAAATGGTTTTATAATGGTGAACCTATTGAAGTTGTCAACGACTTCAATTAATTAGGCGTGGTTTTTAACTATACTGGATCTTTCGTCCTTAATAACCGATGCTTAGTAGGAAAAGGTTTAAAAGATATGAACGTGTTATTAAGTAATATGAATAAATTTCATTTAGATCCTTACATAGCATTGCAGTTGTTTGATTCATTTGTTGGTTCAATATTGAATTATGCTTGTCCAGTGTGGGGTTTTACAAAGTCAAAAGACCTAGAAAGAGTTCACCTAAAGTTTTGTAAAACACTTTTGGGTGTTAAACAAAGTGCAAGCAATGCTGCTGTTTATGGTGAATTGGGTAGATACCCACTTTATATTAATAGGTATGTACAAATTGTTAAGTACTGGTTTAAGATATTGCAAACCGACAATGTTATATTAAGGGAAATCCCAGCAAACACACAACGTTAAGACAACGTTGTGTTTTAGTTGTATGTTAGTTGTGTTATTTTACAACGTTGTGACAACGTTGTAACAACGTTGAGAACTATTCAAAACAGTGATTTGAAATGTATAGGAGAAAGTCCTATGCAAGCAATGTGTGAATGTACTGAAAAGACCCTATAAAAAGACACACTGAGTTTTTATCTGAATCTTGTAAAATCTACAACGTTAGTACAATGTTGTGCAAACGTTGAGCTACAACGTTGTGTACGTAACAGTGCTGTAACGTTGTCACAACGTTGTAAAGTAACGTTGTCACAACGTTTTACTCAAGTTTGAATCACAACGTTGTTAAGGTAACGTTATATTAACGTTTTTACAATGTTGCCAATTTTCAGTGAAAGAGTAGTTATGAAAGTATATTCAAAACCGACAGTTGCCTAGAAAAGCCTGCCTACTTGCGGAGCTACCGAGGTCGCCTGCTCAGCAGCTGTCAACTGCCTCATACGAGAACTGCTTTGCTACTCTCTTATATACTAATTTTTTTCGCTCGATTGTGAAGAATAAAGCTTCGAGTCCGAATCCGGGAAAACCTTGGAATGGCGTTTAATGAGGACGTTAATTGCCATGACCCATTATTAGGGTTCAAACCCACGTCTCCGTGGTAAGCAGCCGACACCTTATCTCCAACACCACCACTCCCCTTCTGCCGCAAAACATTGCCAGTTATATAGGTAATTTGTACAACATATGCTGTATGCAGGTCTAGAATTTTCTCTTTTTTATGGACATTCTGTAAATATAATATTGACAGAAAATCACACAAAAAAAACATTCTTATGCATTCTAAGTTTAACCCTGCAGTTTTGACCAATTTTTAGAAGGATAATATGCCCCCTGCCCCCCACCGTACCCCCGCCCGATCATACCTGGGACCTACGCTTAAGCAAATTATGTATTTATGAGGGTACATCAGAAATACTGATGACCTGAACTTCAAACTTCTGAAAAATAAGCTTGTTTCTTGAAATAAATTAGGTTAGATCTATTTTAGTGTCAATATTTTGTTGTTGTTTTGTTGTTGTAGTATTTCATTATGTAAACTGACTTCGTAGCGATAGGTTCGAATCTATATTTTGCCATTATAATTTCGTTTATTTCAATTTAAGTTGTCGAATATACTGTAAAATCATTGAACATAAATATTTTTTCGTAAATTTACTTTGAGTATCTTCTTCTTAAAAAGAAACGTTGATTCGGATGTACTGACACCTGAATATCTGCATGCGCGCGGAATGTTTACAAAGTCCGTTTGTATTTTTGGTGTCTCTCGGTGATACTGTTACACATTAGAACAACTGAATAAAATCTCCTTTCAATTAACTATCGATATATCTGGTGTTTTACGTAAGACTGAGGTAAGTACATATAAATTAATACTTATATACTCTAGATTATTCTTGAATTCATTTTGGCGCAAAGTTATCCCAAGATAATTTTGGGTCAAGTCAAGATTTTGTTGCAGATCAAATAGCCTACATATGCGTTCGTTAACAGCAACATGAAATTTATTCAGTAAAAACCCTAAAGTCTAGTTTCTGTAAAGAAAAAAAACGAATGCAAATTGCTGCCATACCCCACCCACTTCTGTTAAACAAGAAACTTTCCATATAATATTCAGCACTGGTTAAGGTAAAGGTAAGTTTTATTTACCATCGCTTGGTGAAACAATTAACATAAGCTGTCTAGAGCTTCTCTGCGACCCTATATTAAGAACAGTTAAAACCAATTATACCTCACCCCCTGCAATTTGCTGGTACCCATTTACAGCTGGGTCGACAGAGGCAATCGTGATAAATTGCCTTGCCCAAGGACACACCGCAGTGGGAGTAGCCAGGATTCGAACCAGGGGCCTTCGCCTCCGTAGGAAAGCGTCTTAGCCCTCTCGACCAGTGCGTCCGCAACTATTTAATTTCTGTTTCGAAGTCTTTCAGTGCTTTCACGGGATCTACTTTTCAGATTATATTTACAGCACAACAGCGGATGTAAAGTGCTGTGTGGCGGCCATAAAAGTCGCCCCTACTTCGTCTCAGTGTTGATATATTTTCTGGTCCTTCGGGATTATTGATTTCAACTCATTTAGATTTGAAGATTGAATACTGCTTAATCCGGTGATAGGGGGCGTGGGCAGTGTTGCATTATCCATAACTGCTCATGAACAGACTCAATCAAACTGAGTCTGCAATTTTCACTGTTTGTTAAAATTGTTTTGTTCTCGGTGCTTCCAAGGGATCTACTTTTCAGATTATATTTATATTTTTAACTATATACATGTAAGTATTAAATCAGAGCTTCAGATAAGCTGCGTACTTATGAAAATAAATTTTCAGAAAACCTGATTGAATTAACAAAATTAACACAAGGATGTGTCTAGCCGTCCGGGTTACCGAATGCCTAGTCTGAGATTTAGCCGATCTGAGATCCCTTTACCAGACGGCTAGCAAATCCTCAAGGATTTTCTAACCATCCGGTAATAGATTTCCTAATGAATAAGTAATGATACCTGTTATTTACTGAAAAAATATAGATGTCGATACTCGTCTGCAAACAAAAATTTGTGTGAATACATACTACAGATTTACTTTTAATCGTGCATGTAGATACGAAGACTTGCATGTCATTACTAAGGTCATATTATAAACTCATTCTAGTGTGAAAGCTAAGTCAGGTTTCTTTGTAAATCTTCAGGCCTTTTTACATGGAGAGGTGGCGAATAACTTAAATGGTATGATCCTCATGCCAAGTGGGACAGGAGAGGTCATACAAATGCATGTAAATACCGAAACTTGCATGTCAATTCTAGGTGCATCAAACATAGTAAACTAATTAAAGTCTGAAAGCTATCTCATGTTCCTTTGTCAATCCTCAGGCCTGTTTACATGGAGAGGTGGCAGATACCTTAAATGGTTCGATCCTCATGCCAAGTAGGACAGGAGAGGAGGTACATATGCATGTAGATACCAAGACTTGCATTTATAATGTAAATACCTAAGTACGTCATACATAGTAAAACCAATTCAAATCTGGAAGATATCTCATGTTTCTTTGTCAATCCTCAAGCCTGTTTACATGGAGAGGTGGCGAATACCTTAATTGGTCCAATCCTCATGCCAAGTAGGATAGGAGAGGTGGTACAAATGCATGTAGATACCAAGATTTGCATGTCACTACTTAGTATGTCATTGTAAACTAATTCAAGTCTGAAAGCTACAGTAAAACCAATTCAAATCTGGAAGATATCTCGTGTTTCTTTGTCAATCCTCAGGCCTGTTTACATGGAGAGGTGGCGAATACCTTAACTGGTCCGATCCTCATGCCAAGTAGGACAGGAGAGGTGGTACAAATGCATGTAGATACCAAGATTTGCATGTCACTACTTAGTATGTCATAGTAAACTAATTCAAGTCTGAAAGCTATAGTAGAACCAATTCAAATCTGGAAGATATCTCGTGTTTCTTTGTCAATCCTCAGGCCTGTTTACATGGAGAGGTGGCGAATA
Source organism: Mercenaria mercenaria (assembly GCF_021730395.1). Lineage (NCBI taxonomy): Eukaryota > Metazoa > Mollusca > Bivalvia > Venerida > Veneridae > Mercenaria > Mercenaria mercenaria. The sequence goes on along the minus strand of NW_026460232.1, from coordinate 60,228 downwards.
CCTTAACTGGTCCGATCCTCATGCCAAGTAGGACAGGAGAGGTGGTACAAATGCATGTAGATACCAAGACTTGCATGTCACTACTTAGTATGTCATAGTAAACTAATTCAAGTCTGAAAGCTATATAGTAGAACCAATTCAAATCTGGAAGATATCTCGTGTTTCTTTGTCAATCCTCAGGCCTGTTTACATGGAGAGGTGGCGAATACCTTAATTGGTCCGATCCTCATGCCAAGTAGGACAGGAGAGGTGGTACAAATGCATGTAGATACCAAGACTTGCATGTCACTACTTAGTATGTCATAGTAAACTAATTCAAGTCTGAAAGCTATATAGTAGAACCAATTCAAATCTGGAAGATATCTCGTGTTTCTTTGTCAATCCTCAGGCCTGTTTACATGGAGAGGTGGCGAATACCTTAATTGGTCCGATCCTCATGCCAAGTAGGACAGGAGAGGTGGTACAAATGCATGTAGATACCAAGATTAGTCACTACTTAGTATGTCATAGTAAACTAATTCAAGCCTGAAAGCTATTACATGTTTCTTTTGTCAATCCTCGGGCCTGTTTACATGGAGAGGTGGCGAATACAATGTACCTTAAATGGTATGATCCTTGTGCAAAGTAGAACTAAGAAGAGGTGGTACAAATGCATGTAGATACCAAGACTTGCATGATGTAAATACTCAAAGTACTTCATACAATATAGTAAAACTAATTAATTTATTTGGGTTTTACGGCACACCAACACAGTATAGGTTAAAAAAACCAATTCAATTCAAATCTGAAAGCTATCTCATGTTTCTTTGTCAATCCTCAGACCTGTTTACATGGAGAGGTGGCAAATACCTTAAATGGTTCGATCCTCATGCCAAGTAGGACAGGAGAGGTGGTACAAATGCATGTAGATACCAAGATTTGCAGGATGTAAATACCTAAGTTTGTCATAATACGTAGTAAAAACCAGTTCAAATCTCGTGTTTCTTTGTCAATCCTCAGGCCTGTTTACATGGAGGGGTGGCGAATACCTTAAATGTTACGATCCTCGTGCCAAGTAGGATAGATTAGGAGAGGTGGTACAAATGCATGTAGATACCAAGACTTGCATGATGTAAATATTTAAGTATGTCATACATAGTAAAACCAGTTCAAATCTGAAAGCTATCTCATGTTTCTTTGTCAATCTTCAGGCCTGTTCACACGGAGAGGTGGCGAATACCTTAATTGGTACGATCCTCATGTCAAGTGAGACATGAGAGATGGTATAAATGCATGTAGATACCAAGCTTTGCATGATGTAAATTCTCAAGTTAAATTCTTAACGTACAGTTATGTCTCCTAAACTGCTCTCTAAATTTTCAAATAATTTTACATGCACAACACCATCATGAGCGCAAGGAACACGTGCATTTACATGTTACTTTGACCTTCACCTTGACTTGAGATACTTTTTAAAGTCAGTGTCTTCAGAAAATAAGCAATTTAGATGCCATACGATATGGAGGTATTCATCACCTTCAGTGATAGCTCTAGTTATTTAAATTTTAAAGATTTAATGACTGAAATTGAACCATTTGATACCATTAATGGCATAAAAAGTTTATTCAATGAGTACTGTCTTGTTCTTATAATGCGATCTACTTTTGTCAATACGATTGCTGTAGAACAGATTGGACCTATATATTTACAATAGTTTAACTGTTGTTCTGTTTCCTTTTTACAGTCCCAATATTATTGCACATTCGGTAGCAAAGATGTTTTACGGGATCGAATAAGGTTTGGTCATTGTATTCCCTGAAAGGAATGAGAGGAGAAAAGAAACTGGAAGACCTGGCTATCTGCAGGCCAATGCTGGCTGCAGGTCAATATTGAGTAAGTTCTGTATACTGTTACAGTGTGGAGTAAATGTGTTTTTAACATGTCCAGAGAAAGAGGATACATGTAGGTAGCTTGGTAATTAAAAAAAAAAACATGTTTAGAATATTGATAACATAAATCATCATCACTGACAGGTATTTTCTGAGGACAATTCAGAAAAGAAAAAGCTCAGCTGGGCCTCGTGTTCTCAAACCATTTTTCAGTCTCATTTGTTGTTTTATCTAAAACATCATAATCAATCGGGAATCCATTTAAATAGCTATTTTAGATAGTTTTAAATTTCATTTTTTGTTTCATTATATAATATAAGATTTAAATTAACATGTGAGCATGGCGCCTAATGTGGATGCCTCTTTTGTGATAACGGCAATTTGATTACAACTTTTACACCACTGTAATGATTTTTTTTCAGATGCTCTTATGAAAACTCATGACAATAACAAAAAAAAAGAAGCTGAGGATGCTGTTTTTAAAACATGCTCCATTCGAAAAAGGTGGATTGAAATTTAAGGTAGGCTTAGATTCTATTGCTTTTCTATTGTTCAGCGTTGATGCTTTTTGGATAAGTCAGAAAATTTACAACATTAAAACAGCACTTGCTTGAAGGTCAAACTGACTTAGATTACAGCTAAATGTATCTAAAGATAAGTGTAACTTGATCGAGCTCTTGATAATCTTCAGCTTTACTTCTTTGTTTTTGGTGTTGCACTAAAAAGGTCAGCATAATTTGATTCAGGTTTTACTGCAGGATTCAGGATGGTTGAACTGATATAAAATTAAAGAACCAAATCTTCATCCTTAAATTTTGCTTAAAACATAAATTTAAGTTTCTGAAACAATTTAAACAAATAATGTGTCTTTGCTCCAGAATCATTCTATCATTGACATTGTTTTACACAAGTACTTAATATTAATGAATTATATTAAAACAAGACATTCAATATTATTACAGAAAGGTGTGACGGGTGCGTCTGCTGCAGGCAGGGAGGATTTGATGGTCAGGCAGAGAATTTGGAGACATACTGTAATGTTTTTAATGTGGACTTGCGTGTGATTTAAGTTTTCACAAGGGTTTTAGTGTGTGTGAAAGTATGTCAGTTTTTCAAGATTGAGCTATGACAATTTGCTCAAACTACATAACTCAAAGAACTTTGAAGCGGTCTTGTTGACGTCATGAGCTTTTGTTTAATACCAGTATTGGTGATATAGGTCCATGATTATATACTGTAGAAAGTGAACAAGTTCACTGCTCGATACAGATAATCATATAGCCTGATCTCTGAATGATATTTATGAACCAAAAGAAGGCATAAAATAAAAACATACTGTAGTGATTTGAATTATTGATATTGTTAAACTAGATCTGGGCCTGTATTCATAAAGGATCTTAGTAAAAAATATTATCTAGAACTTAATATTCTTTGAACATTCAAGTCAAAAACTTTTCACGCTCTTTAAATATTTCACAGCATGACTCCAAACTTGTATATTATACCAAAGAAAAATAGATTGGCAACTTGAAAGGCGTATAGAGCAAATCTCACCAACATCACATGGCAACTGAATGAGGTCTCCTTTTAGTAAGCATATTTGATCACAATTGATCAAGTCAGCAAACGCTTTGAAATAAGAAAACTTGATCGTTTGTGTATAATGCTAATGGTACCTTTTTAATAATGTTACCAGTATTTTCTACACAGGAAAGCAATGAATTTTTGATTGGAAGTCTGAGAAATCAACAGTTGTTGAAAAATGGACTCGATTCGGTTTATTACGCGCCAGTGTAACATTAAATACTGACCACGTTGAAAATTGACCCCATAGATCCTTTTCAACGTTGAGAATTGACCCCGTCAACATTTCAACATCAAATTTTGATCAAAGGGTCCTTTTTCAACATTGAGAATTGACCCCGTCAACATTTCAGCATTAAATTTTGATCAAAAGATCCTTTTTCAACACTGAGAAATGGCCCCACCAACATTTCAACATTAAATTATTGGTTATTTTTAAGGTTAAAGTTTTTCGGCAACCTTTGTTTTTCTGTCATAGCTTTGTTGTTATTGCTTATATCTTTCTGTAACTTTACATAAACATTGTCCAGCATACAAACAAAGTATGTACAGGGGGTGGGCCCATTATACCCAAGGTCAAGGTCACCAAGGTGTTATACTTAGGTTAAGGTCACAAACTTGTTATACTTGGAATTATTTTAATGTTAAATTTTTTGGAAAGCTTCGTTTATAGACATACCTTTGGTACTTTAAAAGATAGTGACTTCACTTTATCATCATCATCTGCATGTGTGGTAGCAATCCCAATAACTCTAATATGTGTTCTTGACAGAATTATGCACCTTGATGTATCTTCCTTTTAAAGTAGAGGTCTCCTGTTGAGACATATATTCATTTTACTGTCAAATCACCGAATAGTGGAGCGCGCTGTCTTACGGACAGCTCTTGTTGTTGAGACCCCTTAGAGAATTTCAAATTTGTTGTCGCATATCTTCACTCTGATGTGTTGCACACAAGTCGCATCCATATAACCATGGTCAAGGTCACACTTTGGTCAAAGGTCAAAAGAGAGTTTATTCTAACACATTCTTTGTTTATTCTTTTACTATTTTTTATCAGAAAATCAAATTATTGATCGTCTGCGTTACTTAAATTTTGTTTTTCTCAAAAACTGTCAAAGGTAACCATTTGAAACTTGGAAAACTTGTTCACTTTTACACATTTTTATATGCCCGAAGGGACGTATTATGTTATGACGCCGGTGTCCGTCCGTCCGTCCGTTAGCAATTTCGTGTCCGCTCTGTAACTCTTGAACCCCTTGAAGGATTTCAAAGAAACTTGACACAAATGTTCACCACATGGAGACGACGTGCAGAGCGCTTGTTTCGGATGACTGGGTTCAAGGTCAAGGTCACACTTAGGGGTTAAAGGTCATATAAGTGTGTTTCGTGTCCGCTCTGTAACTCTTGAACTGCTTGGAGGATTCCAAAGAAACTTGGCACAAATGTTCACCACACTGAGGCGACGTGCAGAGGGCATGTTTTAGATGACTCGTTTCAAGGTCAAGGTCACACCTGGGGGTCAAATGTCATATATGACTTTGCTTTGTGTATATTGCTCTGCATTGCAGTGCTCTTGTTTTTATTTGGCAGATCCCTTTTTTGTTCTCTTACAATAATTTTTTTTGTATTACTTCCCTTTTTTATTACTATAAATAGCTTATTTTGAAACTTTTTTATTATTTGCCATAGGGAAAAACCGAGACCACTTTTCTGTGGTACAACATGTATGGTACCTCCATTGTTTAGGTGTATTTTGACATAACTTTACCTGGTAAGAATTTTTTTGTGGACTTGGAGTTTTTTTCTGGATTTTCTTCTTTTTTTTTGTTCCTGTCCTTTGGGCTTCAACAGTCAAGTTCTTTAAATTTTGCTCCCATCCTCTGATGTAACCCTTCGGGCGTATATTGCCCCGCTTGGCGGCGCTCTTGTATTCATTGCAATGCAGGTAACCCTGTGATTTGTTTTTACAGAGTAAATACCTCTTACTGTCCGTCAGTCTCCAATTTCTCAATACAATGTAACAAGGTATTTTTCTTCTTTACAGTGGTGACCTCATTCTGTTGACTAGGTGACTTTCAATGATTTTTTTGTTGAGCTATTGCCCTTTTTCGACCTTGAATTTTCAGTTTTGTTTTTTTTTCAATCCAATTACCCAATATCTTATCATAGGTATTGACATGATACTAGACATAATTTATTGTGATGACCCAATTTGTTAGACAAGAGGAGGTAACTATATCAAGGATCATTTTCTAAGAATTATTGCCCTTTTTATACGCCCGTTTGAAAAATTGGACGTATTATGGGGCCAGGGGCGGCCGGCAGGTGACGTCCGGAGCATATCTTCTTCATGCATGGAGGGATTTTGATGAAACTTGGCACAGTTGCTCACCATCATGAGACGGAGTGTCATGTGCAAGAACCAGGTCACTAGGGCTGTTCAGTGTATGTGCATCCGTGCGTGCTTGTGTCCGGATTTGATTACATGTCCGGACTGTATCTTTGACATGCATAGAGTAATCTCGTTTATATTTGGCATGAATGTTAACCTCAGTGAGACGGAGTGTTCTGCGCAAACCGCAGGTTCCTATCTCAAAGATCAAGGTCACACTTAGAGGTCAAAGGTTAAATTCAATAATGACTGTCCGGAGCATTTCTTCTTCATGCATGGATGAATTTTGATGAAACTTGGCACAATTGCTTACCATCATGAGACGGAGTGTCATGCGCAAGAACCAGGTCCCTAGGTCTAAGGTCAAGGTCATAATTAGAGGTCAAAGGATACATGAATGAAAACTTTGTTCGGAGCATTTCTTCTTCATGCATGGAGGGATTTTGATATTACTTGGCACAAATGTTAACCACCACGAGACGGAGTGTCACGCGCAAGAACCAGGTCCCTAGGTCTAAGGTCAAGGTCACACTTAGAGGCTAAAGTTCAGATACAAGAATAACTTTGTCCGAAGCATTTCTTCTTCATGCATAGAGGGATTTTGATGTAACTTGGCACAATTGTACACCATCATGAGACGGAGTGTTATGCGCAGGTCCCTTCTTTAGAATTACTTCCCTTTGTTGTTACTATAAATAGCTTCCCTTACGGAAGAAAATGGTCTCCCGCATACAATTGCAGTGAACTTTCGGCATACTATATGTTTATTGCCGGTATACAAAATAAGATGTTCGCGACTCATACACTTAATATACACGAAACATACGCCAACAGTACACTTTTCAGAAAATTGATGGTTTGCCGCATACATTTCTTCCCGTGGACATTTTAGTTTGCAAAAGGTACACCACAAAAAATATACACTGCATGTACACCGCAGACGTACACGGAGTGTACACCGCAGAAATGTATGCGGCATGTATGCTGACAATAAACTTTTCAGAATGTACGCGGCAGGCATTATACGCAGAATGTTCACGGCAGGTTTTGTACGCGTACTATACACAGCAAGATTCCATTTGCAGAATGTAAACAGCAGGCAATGTATGCAGAATGTTCACGGCAGGATTTGTACACTTAATGTACACGGCAGCTTTTGTACACATAATGTACACGGCAGGTTTTGTACACATAATGTACGCGGCAACATAATGCATGGTGATAGATATATATATATGTATACATGACAAATGGTTATATCAAATAAATTATTACACCCTTATTAAATCTATACAAAAAACTGTATAGAATATACTCACAAAAATGTCAGCAGACAGAAATGTTATGGTTCTGCAATACTATTATTGCAGTCAAATAAACTCATGTAAAATAAAGGATGTATGCACAAACACAACTGGTAAGTTTACTTTAAGACCATTTTTATTTTACTTATTGCCAAAAGCCAATATTTTAAGGTATTATTTATTCAGTTATACCATGAAATAATAAAATCTAAATAAATCAAGTTTCACTTCCACACTTAAGTTGACCTTATAACATATATCTTTTTTTTTTAATCCAGATACTTGTTTGAATATAGGAAGATAATTATATTCTTACAAAGTTCCATGAAAAAATAAATTGATACATGCACAAAGTATTTTTTCATTTTTCCATGATTTAAATAGCTCACACACATTGAGCTACATATGAACAAATTATATGTTTTAGAGCTACTATAGTTACAGGTAATCTAGATAACTGTTGGAAAATGAATAAATAATATATTGACTTACCATTTAATTTGTATTCTTTTCATTACTCTTAAATTCCATGCTAAATATAAACTGCACATTGTAAACAAAGAGCCATATAAATAAACTTCTTTGTAGCCTAGTAAAATAACTCCATCCTGCTCTCAAAGAACTTCCTGTTTATAGATTTGAAATTTTGATATTCTTGGGCAAATGTGTCATTTACAGTCAGCTAATGAAGGATATATCTAGGATGTTAAAACTATTTCTGTACTACAGTAAGATTTTTTTCCATTTAGATACTCATAAATTTTAAAGATTACTCTGATAAAAAAAAGAAAAAGTTAAGGATTACTTTTTGTGGTATATGCACAGCCCCCAGAAGTAGTTCACTGACTTTATTTTCATTGGCTGACCTCTTGGCCGGTAGAGTTTCTAAATATAAAGCAGGCAAGATCTTATCAGTCTGTGGTAATCTCCTGTTGTGAGATAAGCAGCATATACACTGCAGTAGATTAATTTATCCCCCCTTAATAGCCAGGTGGAAAAAAATGCAATATTATTTATGCAACTACTGTTAATGATGTTCTTCTTGGTGTTAGATCTACTCTAGGAGAAAAAGTAATGATGTTTATTTCAACAAATCTTATATAATTAACCATAAATTTTAAGTCCTTGCAGTGTATGTTTCGTATATAACATATGGTTTCAGATAAAAGTTTTAAGTTTTTGCTGCGAACAGTCTGCAAACCAAAAATTATGAAATACCAATCTTAAGTCCCTGCGGTGTATGTGTCGTTTACTTTAACTATGGAAAAAAAACTTCAAGTTGCTGCTGTGAACATTCAGCAAATAAAAAAATGTTTAATAAAAATTTTAAGTCCCTGTTGTGTATGTTTTGTATACTATCAATTTTTGCAGCGTACTGTTAGCGTAATTTGGTCCTCCCGTTTACTATCCGCGAACATCAAATAAATGTATGCGAACTATGCACCCGTTGCCGTGAACGTGTACTCCTGCCGCAACTTCATTGTATGCGAATAGTACACATATAGTAAACTTAATGTACACCAGAGAAGCCTTGTTCTGTAAGGGTTATATTGCAACTTTTTATTGCAGAGTTTATGACCCCTATTTATTTTGGGGGTCACTGGACCTGAACATGAGAAACAATTTCCATTTCATAACTTTTAAAAGAACCACTAGGCCCAGAATTTTGAAACTTAGTCAGATGATTGGACATGCCAAGTAGATGATCCCTTTTGCAGCCAACCATCATTGTCTCTTTGACTTTTGCTCCTTTCCCCTATTGACTTCTTGCCTATACAACTATGCATTTGGGGAGACATGCATTTTTCTTCAAAATCATCTTCTAGTTCACCTTTGCCGAACTTGCAGCCCATGAAGTCCGTATTTACCTTGTTCCTGTGGGCATGTCATTGTATTAGATTTTGTTATCGTTAAACTACATAAGCTTTTTGTATTTAATTAAATTGAATTATCGTTATCGTTAAAATACATAATCTTTTTATAATTTTGGACTTGAATTATCGTTATTGTTAAACTACATAAGTTTTTTGTATTTGATGGATTTAAATAATTGTTACGTATGCTTTAAACTATATTGTATTATCAAGGGGTGCAGTATTCCCATATACTGCTTAAGGGATTACTTTCGTTGTTTCTGAACTTAACGAATATTTTAGTAAATTTTATAATTAGATCTTGAATTAAAATATGTAATTGAAATTTTGTTTTGCTTATTTATTTATACATGAGCTGTCAAAAGTAGGTTGTATTTTGGTGGTTTCACAACGTCAACCAACAACGTTGTCACAACGTTGATACGACTCCACATTTTTACGTTGTCACAACGTTGTATCTGACCGCAACACAACGTTATGCCACAACGTTGTCGCAACGTTGACACGACTCCACACTTTTACGTTGTAACAACGTTGTTTCTAACGTTGTCACAACGTACAGCACAACGTTGTAACAACATTGTCACAACGTTACTGTGATTCCTGGGATATATCTAAATGCATTAGATAATAGTTCACGTGGTGTAAAAAATTGGGCGCTAGATGTAAAGAATCTACTGAATGATTTTGGATTTTCTGACATATGGGAGCACCCGTTTAATGTCAATAGCAATACATTTATACCTGTTTTAAGCAAAGAGTTATAGATTGTTTTAAACAAAAATGGTTTTCAGATTTAGAATCTAACCAAGTATTGAACACTTTGTATAAGTATATTAAACCACAGTTTTGCATGGAATACTATCTTAGAACTATTGTTTGTAAATCTATCCGTAAGAATATTAGTAGAATACGAATATCAGCACATAGTCTACGCATAGAAAATGGTAGATACGGGCGTAATAGAATACAGCGCCGTGAAAGACTATGTCAGTTATGTAACTTAGAGGAGGTGGAAGATGAATATCACTTTATTTTAGTATGTTCTAGTTACAATGAACTTCGCCGAAAATTTATCAAACGTTATTATTATACCAGACCAAGTATATATATGTACAAATTAGTTGAACTGTTACAGTCAAACAATAAATCTGTTATTGTTAATTTAGGTAAATTTATTAGTTTAGCCGACAAACAGAGAAACGAATCGCTCCAGTTGGTACTGTAAAACGTTTGTCAACCATGGGGAAACTACACCTACGGTGGACACCGCCGGGACACTCATGTGTTGCTCACTGCGCAACACAGGGTGTGCTGCCATGAAGATGGTCTGAATGCGATCCTCTTCTGGCGGCTTGGCACATCTGCATATGTGGTACATACGGTTCGTTTTACATTTTACTCAATTATTTCGACCCATATACTATTTATGTTTGATTCATCCTTAGTGCAATTGACTTTACAGTCAGTCTTATAAATGCATGTATAAGATATTTGTAATAAATTGGTCAGTGTGTTATATTGTACTGTACAACTTGTAAAATATTTACAATGTATGATATCATGTCGTGCAGTTATAGTAGAACAACATCTGTTAAATGTGAACGTCTATTCTCCATTTACAAACTGTGATTACAATTTGCTATATGTTTCTTTTCTTTACTTTTTTTCTTTACGTAAACATTGTATGTGTTTATCACGTGACCATGAAATAATTATATAAAACTGTATGTATGTAACGAGATACTATGTATGTATAAGTTACTGAAATAAAATTATGTTCTGTTCTGTTCATATTAAGCTCTATTTTGCCAGAACTGTTTCAAAGCTGTATCATTTGTCCTGCTGATGTCAATGCCCATACTTCCCTCAAACTAGAAACTGTCAAACACACTAAGGGTCAGGACCCGGCCCTTCATTGTGTAGTAAACGCTATATACTCTGATATCTAAGCTATGTATTAAAAGTCGTGTTATTGTAAGATCGAAACCCTGAATTATTGCAATACTAATTGACGTACAAAGTAAAACGCATACTGTCTTTCCTTCCTTGCAGGAAATGTTTGATATATTTAACAAATGGATTTAGGCTTACTTATTGTCTATACAAAGTATGAAAACGGCGATTAACGATGAGTTTGTAAGATGGACATTCCCGTAACTTAATAAAGAGAAAGCACGGAAGTCAATTCAAAAAGAGTCCATTTTGAACCTTCTTGATTTTCCATCGTTTTGTAAGCTGATTACTATAACAAGTAAAACGTTTTGCCAAGGCTCAGCTTATTGTTAGACCCTGTGCTAGGCGCGAGAAGTGCGTTGTTTATTTCACAAACAAACCGAGTCTCAACAACAGTCTTCCGTTCCGTTCAATAATAAATTTATTGCATGACATCATAAATACATGTTCACAGATTTCATTTCATTTCTTCAAGTTTTGACTTTAGCTCAGCAAACCTGTGGTGAATTATACACCAGTCATTAATAAAAACTATGACCGGTAATTTATTTAAAGCCATAATAATATTCACTTCTTGCATGACCTTCCAATCAATAACAGGCCATTAAAACGTTTAATGGGATAACCTCCGTATAAACAAACACCGTTGATGTAGCTGAAAACGGGAAGCCTGCAAAAGATGCATTGTGCATTATATCAAACACAGTGAGTATAGAGTGTTTTGTACTATAGCCTAGTACATTTCCTTTGATGTTTGCAGAGCTATATCGCAATACCTACTGCCTTCTTGCTGAAGAGCTAAACTGGATGTCATTCAAAATAAGGTTCCAGCACCTCACATCGAGGCAAAAACAATACAAACATGAAAACCAATGACAGACCCCGTGACAAAAATACTTTCCGTGATGATAACGTCACGGTCGTCACGAGTTTTAGTAGATCTGAAACTGGAACGTGAAGTATATGACACTTAAGTGCAAATGAAATGGCATGGCAAACCTTAATTAAAATTATTGTTTCAATTGGCTATAATCACACATTGGTATTTACATCAAATTGCGCTGCTGTTAGTTTTATCCTCAAGTTTAAATGTACACTTTTTGGTATGTGCTGAATGCATACAATAAACATCAAAGGAACTATATCTAAATTGGATTCAGCAAATGGATTAAATCTGCTAGTATATGATAAAATATATTGTTATTATTGTAAGTAAGACGCAAATCCTCATTCTATTTAAATCACTCATTAAATCACCTCATTCTATTTCATCACTTAAATTAGCCTCCTTTTAAAACACGGTTGTGATGTAATCCTTTGTTAGTTTTGTCCTTTATATAGGTTATTGTACCGATACCGCTCTATACACACGAATATTTTACTATACCTGTCCATTATTAACCTGTAACTGTCCATTCTTAAAATAATGGATACTTTAAGAATGGACAGGTACAGGTTAATAATGGACAGGCATAGTAACAACCTTGTACGTTGAGAGGTGCGAGTACATCAACCTATGAAATTTCGAAATATAAACTGCAACATTTTTTTTTTTTCAGAATTTGTAGCTGCAGTAAAATAACCCTGAAGGGGAACGCATGATTTTGACCTAAATCGCCCCACAAGTTATCAGTCAAATGAAAATCAAACAATGTGCCAAAAATAATCATATATATACCGAATGTTAGTTTAAATCTTCAACCGTTAGAAAGTCGTAAAGTCCTCTTTGTGTACTCCTGAATCGCAACAGAAAAGTATCGCAGATATACACCTGGTATGGCATTTTCAGTCGAAAATAGATATGAAAATAGGCAACGTAATGTAAAAACAAGAGCTGTCGGAGGACAGCAACGCTCGACTATTCAACAGCCTTGTCAATTGAATAGGACTGGGACGATTTCTCGGTTAATCGGATCCGATTCGATTACTAGGTGAAATCGGTTTCAATTTTGCAAAACCGCTAATCGCTCTCAAACAATAAGCATCACGAATTTTACTTTATCTGTATACATTTCTTTGACTAGCATATAGACCCGCAGTATATTTCCGCTAAAACACACAAAACATAGTCAATAGTCTCGCGGATTTACCTGTAGTGATATGTGTAAAATAAAATATACCAAAATATGACTTATTAATTATCACATTGTTTGCAAAGGATAAAGTTCGTAAGTTCCTGATGTAATCAGCTGCTGGACGTACCTTGATACCTTCGTCAGGAAAAAAAAACAGCATTTTCAATATGGCGGCCGACTAACCGGTTCGGTTCGATTTCATACAAAAGATTAACCGGTTTGCAAAAATTTGAAATCGTCCCAGCCCTACAATTGAATGAATATTAAAGTCGAATATAAAATTGCAAAAAGGGTTATGGAAGCTGTGCAAAGCATATCAGCTCATGACAATGGACAATTATGCAAGTTTCAATCCATTCTATTAGAAGGTACTGAGATACCAGTTTATATACAAAAAAATAACTAACAACTGCTTAGTCAAAAAAAAATAGCATAATTTTGTAAAAATGCAAAGTAGAGTTATGACACCTGAGCACTGCATATCAGATCATCACAGTGAACAAGTGTGTGACGTTTTAATCCATTTCCATCAGCAGGTACTGAAATACAAGGTTACATATAAAACTTTAATAAAAATATTCTAAGTCGTAAAAGGGGCACAGTTTTGTACAAAAGCAAAACAGAGTTATGGGACCTGTGCAGAGTATAAGCCAATTTATCACTGTGAATAAGGTTCATATAAAGTGTTTTGAAACTGCCCCTCAGGTGAATTTTTGTTTTATGTTTTTAGGCATCATAGGCCTTTGTTTTTCATAAAATGTATACCAAACTGTTCAGAATAAGTAGAAGTGTCTTCCAAGAGAAGTGTTATGTTTGGAATAATACATTTTCTCTTATATCACATGTACTTTGCTCGTCCATATCCTGTTTTGTAGAAAATATCAAACTTTCTTTTTCAAAAATATTTTGACATTATGTCTATACTTATTGTGTGCCTAACATATTTCTTTTGGTACTCCAAGTGTTGAAAATATTAAAAACATGTGCATTTCAAAACGTTGCAGTAATTGCAAAATGAAAGTGAAAGTATAGCTGTCAAAATGACAAAATACTGCTATGTTCAAGAAAATATGTAAGTTAACCAAATTTTAATACTGGGAGTACCCAGATAAATATGTTGCACACACAACCAAAACAAACTTAAAGAAAAATACGTTTGAAAAAGAAGTTTATTCTACATATTTTCTACAAAACTGAACGTTGACAGCCGAAGTGCACGCGATATTAAACAAAATACAGATTCCTAAACAATCTTACCTTTGAATAAATTATTTCCTACTTACTCTGAACATTTCAGTATATTTATTATAAATGGTAATGGTCTGTGAGATATAAATTTCCAAAATTAATATGCACCTGAGGGATGGTCTCCAAACACTTTTGTTGAACCTTAACCAAATCGGGAAGCCGACGCAGACTCATAGATGAAATAAAATAGTGGAAAACTACAGGTCACCAAGCACGACATAAACGAAATTGTTGCAGGCTCGGTTTGTTTGAACCTGTTCGTGGACGGTTCGTGGACGGTAGTGGAAGTGCAAGCTACAGTCCGCGCCCTCAAGCCCCAGGTTGAGCAGAACATTTACACATGTTATAAGTACCAGAATGTAATTTAGAGACATCTGCAGATGTGTTCATACGGCGGTGCAGACATCTGCAGATGTGTTCATACGGCGGTGCACACGGAACCTTCATTAATGCACAGAGTTCAATTCCATGAAAAGCAGATACAATAATGGCTGCGCCCTAAACGAGAAAACAATGGGCAGAAATAACATATTGGAGTCCAATAGCTCTACCTATTCTTTGAATAGTCGAGCTAAAAAGCGTAATTTTCCTTTCTTTTTCAAATGTTGCAGACCTATCTTTCTCATGCTGTGTTCGTGTAAAATTGGTTAAATTATTGCCATAACTGACATTTGTTGCAGTTCTACCCAGAAATGTGCAATTTCAACTTCGACCTTCTACAAAGAAAAAAAATGAAATAAAATAAAGAAAAAAACGTTAAGTTCCCAAAAGTTTTCCTGTTTGTTTCGGTATTACCGTAGGCCATAATGATCTTGATTTAACAGTACAGTTGTTTTTACAATAACGATGTTATTTATTGTGTAGTGTTGTAATAACAAAATATTTTCTCGTAAAAACGCGATATGAGTCATAACTAGTAAATATCTCATGTAATAAGTATAATTTTCTTCCAATAAAATTGATAGGATATCTCATAATTACGAGATAATAACGATTGTTTTGTAATAATGATAAGTAAATAATGTTTTAGTAAATAAACAAATCTCAATTTCCCATGATAATGAAATCTACCGGAAGTTCCTCTGCAACTAAACAATTTAATATCAGACTCGCTTTAACTGAGTCTGTTAATGAAAAGGCTCTGGTGAATCATGCGTTCCAGATGACGCCATAAACACTTGCATATATTTTTCACCCTAATTTCTGTGGGAAAAAAACTGAAACAAGACAGTAAAAAATTTTGCTAAAATATTTGTATTCTGTAAAGGAAGGCAATTGCCTAAGAGACACTCAAATCAATGTAAAGGAACTAAATATTTCCCGTAACTTAAATATGTAATGATAGATATAAGGTTGTTACAATGTTGTTATTACACAAATAAAGCGCTGAAAAGCCAGTCAGGAGTAGATCTATATGATCTCTAGATCAAAGGCATTTTCATGTCCTATACTGTAAAGTCCTCCTTGTTCTCCATTATCCCACTTAACCTCAGCCAAGCAGCCTAAACGAACAGCTGTCACAGTACCTGGTCCCCTACCATCCTGAAAATATAGATTAAGAAATAATTTATAGCAAAAGAGTGTTTTAACACTATTTATGTAGGGCGGTAATACGTCGTACAAATAATTTCACTCGGGCTGTGCCCTCGTGAAATTATTACGACCAACGTATTATACCACCCGAGTGTATAAATAATGTTAAAACACTCTTTTGCTATAAATTATTTCGATTCTAATATGCCCTTAATCTAAAACAGTAGATAAAATATAGTAGCGCTCTTTCTTGGTCGCAACAAAAACATTGACGTCACCGCACGTTAACGTGACGTCATTCTAGCGTAAGAGTGTTTCAACAGCGAAAAGCATATTAGAATTGTCTATAATACACGGACAAAGATCCAATAAGAACAGCTACGTTCAAAAAATTCTCCCGGCTCATATCAAAGCCCTATTGAAGTGTATGTATGGATATGTACATCATGAAAATATTATTAGTTACACTGCTTGTTGGTGACAGGATACGGGATATGCGCTGTCGAGGAAATCCATATCAGGCGAGAGCGACGAAGCTCTCGCCTGATATGGACTTCCTCGACAGCGCATATCCCGTATCCTGTCACCAACAAGCAGTGTAACGATTTTATCTTGCCGACTACCCTTTACTTACATGCTATAATCAACATATTGTGTAAACTAACAAAGCTACTTACAGTGCAGACTGGACTCCTACAAATCATTTGTTTGGTCATCACTAGTTGATTTACACCAGCCATAAAATGCACAAAGACCTGTGTTTTGGTTAAATCACAAAACACAAAAGCTCATTTACACAGGTTATGAACTGGTTTAGATTAGAAACACTAAAAAACTTCTTGTTCCATCCCTTCGAAAGTTACCGGATATCACGATGTCTTAAATGTCTTGATACTTCGGCTTTCATCCCGTTTCCTGTTAAATCATATATCTTGCACGTAGATTAAATGATCCTACAACAAACTGCTGAATAACAAATATGTCAATTCCTTTATTTCAAGATGATTTAACTATTTAACTTCCAAAACAAGATTTCAATGTCCGTTATCCTATACAGAGGTATTCCGCTTTTACGGCTAACTTTTGTCAAACTTCACAAGCCTCAACTTAGATATAGAATGAAATCGGCAAGAAAACACTAAATTTAGTCTCGAAAACGATACTATCGTTGGAGCTAATAAATGATCTGACTTGATTCAATTACGCCAGCAGTGTGGCAGCCATTTTGTTTTGATCAAAATTCATATCTGAAATATACTAGCAGGATATGGAATATATCCTGTCTCCACGTGACGTCTATTGACCAATAGAAATGCAAGAAACTTGTAGGAGGCAAGATAAACAAAAATACATAGACAAAGTAACACAAAGCAAATAAGGAACACACTGCGGCACCGCACTGGAACGGTCTGTGGCAAAAACACCACTGATGCACAAAACGTCACTCCTAATTTCCAACAAAGTTCTACCCGCTAGATGAATCTCTTCTACTTCTATATTCAGAAACAAATGACATGATGTAAAGTTCAGAAGTGTGCCCCTTTTTAAACTTTGATTTCAATGAATGTTTTTCATTCCAATACAGTTTTTAAAATAAAAATCATACAAGTTTGGGAATCGAACTCACGACGAAAAAGTACTAAACGGGGCGTATTACCGCTCAACAAACGAGGAATTAGCGGTTGCATGGAAACGTTTTATATCCTTTCCGCACTTGTAACGTAACAAAACATATAGGTTGCTGACAACATCAAAAAGGATCTTTTGAATGGTTTGACGAAGTTCCAAAAATCTCTATATACCTTTGCTCCGCTACGGACCTCTGTGGGATTTGAGTTCAAATATCTTTTGTAGATAAAAAGCTGACATCTCGTGCTAAATCCCAGGTATTTTATTAGCAAAAAGAAAAAAAAAGATATCCACGTGCATACATTTAGACGGGGTGACCCTGCGCATGACCCCTGACTATAGACCAGTGCAAATGCGACTTTCGTTTGCAAGCTCAGACTATACTTTCATTTTCTTTACTTCCGGAAAAAGCTGAAAGTTGTCTGACGTCATTTTCTGTGTTGTCAAAAACATACGTATGACTTTCGAGATTTTAGAAAATATGCCTGTCGTCCTAAGGATATGTGCTTAGTTTTGTGTTATTCTTTTGGTTGTTTAATTTTAAAACGCCATAATATCGTGTAGTATTGTCCGTATGTATTGACCTGGCACTCATGAATATCCCGTATATTTCCGTAAATTAATTTTAGGTGTACAAGCCTGTATAATGATATACAACTGAAAAACCAATGATATACATTTCTAAATTAACACGACCATGTCGCAAGTGCGGACTAAGCGTTCCGAGCTACCAGTTTCGGGTCTGTGGGTTCGAGTCTACTGTCTGACGATATCGTTTTTGTTAATTTTATCTGCAGATTGAACAAACGGGAAAATGGTCACACTTATCAAGATTTATTTGTTATTGAATTTTTTATTGGTATTACACGTTTATACTGCTTGGGTGCAGCCATACAGCGTGTAAATTCACAGTATTGTAACTATATATTGAAACTTCTATTTTTATTTTAACATAAACCCAATTCAGAAATTGGTCATGTTTTCAAATATGAAATTTGGATTACATGTACCTTTAATTGTTATGACTTATTCACGGCGATCAGAATCTCATGAACAACCAATATTTTAAATTGTCCGCCTTTTTTGGAATATTAAACGTCTATTTATTAAAATTATCTTGTCAAATGTAGGCGTTTCTCAAGGTCATTTATTGAAACGTCAGAACGTGACAAGATCAAACACCAAAATTATACTGGACAAGCTGCGCTATTGAGTTCCATGTTTGACACCGCCATCTGAAATACTACCCAGATTTTTATGTTTTAACAGTTTAACGGCTTAAGAGGATATTCGATATTCTTTTCTGATGACCGACCGAAAATCTTCTTGCATCCGATTTTCATTTCAAAGTCCTTGAGTTTAATCCAAATTCAGCGAAATTTATTTTAAATTATTGTTGCGAATTCAATAGAGTATTTGAAAACATTCAATGTGAAAAAGGTTCACCCTATACGCTGCTAAACAAGTACTACACTAGTAAAGATGTTAACTATAAATCAAAGGCGTTAATATGGCATGAAATTTTATAAATGTCTAACCTGATTTCCACACATTTCATATCTCCAATCAGGACCTCGACGTACACGTACACCTACAACAAAGTCGGTTGATTTCGGTTCTACAAATTAAAAACAAATGTTATTGAATCATTTTTATCTACTCAATTCTATTTCTATGCAATAATATATGTACAAACTATTTTCACACAAAACATGTTTATAAAACATATACTCCCGTGATGGCCTGTCGGAGAGAACATGGTATGTAATTTTGCATGATGTGACCTTCACATTTGACCACATGACCACTAGAACAACAGAGTTTATGTTCTTGTAGACTGACAAACTAGAATTAGGTTTATTATCATCGTTCTTTACACTGATAAATTGATTGGTATGTACATGTTCTTTCTTGCAAACTTTATACAAGTCATCGTGTTGAGATGTACATGTATTTATTTTCAAATATATGCAGATTAAAAAATTCAGATGTCAACCATTTTCATTACTCCTGGAATTGTGAGATGTTATACTGAACCTTACATTGTACCAATGGGACAAATCTTCCTTTTCTATTTTCCTTTGCAAACTGAATAGGATGTATCCAAGCGCTAGAGATATTTTAATAAAATCTGGAAAGTAGATCCCTCGGAAGCACCGAGAACAAGGCAAACAGTGAAAATTGCAGACTCGGTTTGATTGAGTCTGTTCATGGGCAGTAATGGAAAATGCAACACTGCCCACGCCCCCTAGCACCGGCTAAGCACATGCCTTTTATTATAATTGTAAAAATGGAAATTGAATACGTAGTGTATTTTTAAATACCAATATTTCTAGAGTTTTTTAGGAAAAGTCACGTATTTCTTCTTTCATTTCTTCCAGATATTACTAGACTGGCTCCCGTCCCTATGTCATTTTTCTTATACATAAGTTTCTTCATAAACAGAGGAAGTAGGCATTTTTATTGCCCCTGACTTCAGATATAGGGGCTGTATGGTTTAGCCACCAGATAGGATGTGCTATTTTAGAGGCATAAAATTTACTTTAAAAATCTTTGCAGTATTAAAAATATAACCATACAGCCAGGGAGCCAGTACAGGCAACTATCCTATGAGGATTGGTGGTCATAGGCCCAATTAAGCTTTCTCCAGTAACTGATCAGAAACCGTTATCAAACTGTACTGTACTATACTGCAACCTCAACCCTTGACATCACCACTCTCTCCCCACTCCAAAACAATATGATTCATCCCCTGACAATCATTCTAAGAAATCTGAATGGTCAAACGTACTTCAGATATTGATCGGAAACCGTTTTCATTTTCAAGGTCAATTTTAATTATGATTTATCTTCGACCTATCGACCTGTTGACTACAGGCAAAAATTCTATGAAGGTAAAAAGCAGGATATAAGTGTTCTCGAGGTGGTCAATTTGACCCTGACCTTTACTTACTGACTCTCAAAACAGGTAACTATTCTATGAAGTTTGATGATAGTAGGCTAACGCGTTTTTTTACGTATTGAGCGCAACCCGTTTTCAGGTCCGTATTCACTGTGACCTACTAGTTTATGCTACTTTATTTTAGCTCAATTGTGATGAAAGCTCCAAGCTTATTTCAACAACACTCCAATCCGCTTCCTGGAAAAACCAGTACTTAAGAATGCATGTTTGTGACCTCAGTGGGGCTCGAACCCACGACCCCTGATTGATCAGGCAACACTTTAACCACTAGACTACTGCTCCCCTTTGACATACTGACTTCCAAAATAATAGGGTTCATCTCTGACCACAGGCAATCTCTTGTTATTGAGTAGTCAAACTTCATAGAATGAATGTTTCTGGTCAGAAGATAGCCCTGTAGTTTTTTGGGGATCCGTAGGTACAATTTCAATGTAACAGTGACCCCCAAAAAACTACAGGGCTATCTTCTGACCAGAAACATCCATCTTATGAAGTTTGACTATTGTGAAACCAATCATTCTTTATTTCTTGATCGGAAACCAAAGGGTATACCGACCAACAGACCAACATACAATGAGCAAAACAATATAGCAGAAGAGCATACTAAATGTTTGAACCATATTTATGTAGACAATGTCGTTGTAAATCGACCAAGCAGGCCTAGGTTCAATAAGATATATAAGCATATCCATTTTAAGCATAGATCGCCAACAAAATAATAACAGACTCAATTAGATTCAGTCTGTTCATGACAGGTAATTTGAAACACACATGAATCCTTGTCGGATAAACTTCAGCCTATGAAACGATTTAATCTCAAGTGTTACAGAGTTTAGACAAATTTATTATAATTACAGCTAGGTTCAGTCGCATTTTTTGTTAATTAGTTGAAATATCTGGAAGAAAAGATATCCCTTCAAATTATCAAAATTTTGTGAGTTGTAAAATTTGCAGAAAATACTAAAACATTTTCGAAACTGGTCTTACTCATGTGAACTGGCTAACAAAGGAAAAACAGGTATCACATCCTGATATAAAGCCGGTATCACTACTGAAATACTTTAAATACGGTATAGCATGATAACTTGATTCCTTACACATCAGTTTGTGTTAAGTAAAAACTATACAAAAAGATAAAACGCAACAAATTAAACTAGTTACAGACTTTGTTGGACTGAGTGTTAATGAGAGGAAATGAATGATAATGTCAGTAACCTAGTATCATTAAATACACAATTATCATAAACAAGTTTTCAAGTTTTAGAAAACATAGTAAGATCAATAAAATATTATCTTAAGAGTTATATCACTTTATAAAATTTAAGAGCTAGTTTCATTTAGGGAGAAACGATTGTCATAACACCCGTTATCCATTCATTCTAGATATCATTTACTTACTTCCAGCTCCTAGACTACCAAATGGATATACAGATTTTTGTATTCCAGACTTCGCAACTTCATGCTTACTTCCAATCCTCAGTTTCCCCAGTTGTTGTGCAGCTTGCAATATTCCAGAGATATTCTCGTCACGAATAAACTCAAACTGTTTCACGCTATGTGCTTGCTTTATTTTTGCATTCATCTGTTCAATGTCATCGAGTTTAGACTTGCATCTAATTGCATTGATAAACAGTGCATTCCCATGATGAAGCTGCGTGTTAAACTTTTGTTTTACTTCCTCGATTTCTGATGTCAACGCTTTTACGTCTTGCTCGAGCTTTCTCTGCATTTCTGTGTTTTCCGCGGCTAGCTCTTCTACCTCAGATAAGATATTTGCTTCTGCCTTGTCCAAATAGATATTTATATCAGATCTGAACTGCCGAATTTCCTTCAGAGCTCTGTCATACATCGATTTAGCTTCGTCCTTACTTTTTTTAATTGTCTCCCCATTTTCCTTCTTATACGATTCAAACATTTTCAGTTTCTCCATTAAGTTTTTGAATTCGTCTCCATTTTTGAATGTCTTTGCTAGGTCTTTGATATATTCTGGCTTACAAGTTGTATGTCCTAG
Source organism: Mercenaria mercenaria (assembly GCF_021730395.1). Lineage (NCBI taxonomy): Eukaryota > Metazoa > Mollusca > Bivalvia > Venerida > Veneridae > Mercenaria > Mercenaria mercenaria. The sequence continues at coordinate 37,790 of NW_026460232.1, read as the reverse complement.
CACTATACAGTCGCCACAGCCCACGATTTCATGTGTACGACAGTAGAATTTTATGGGTTCATGATCGTGTTTCTCGCATTTGTCCGCGTCTTCCGTGCTGCTATCCAGTGACATTGAAGACAACTCTCCTGTAGAAAGTAACACATGATTTCTACAATGTTTAGCTTTAAGGTGATGCCGGTAGCACGTAGTACACATGTACTCCTTACATTCTTGACATGCTCCATTTGCTTGAGTTTTCTTGTTTTCTACCTGGCATGGTTCACAAAACATATCGCTTAAAGTTTCTTCTTCTGTTTTCAACTTCCTGCCAGCGACTTCCATTTAAATTGTAATTCACTTCAATTAGACGTGCTAAAACTGTTTGTTTTTTCACTAAAACCTAGTTTTCAAACTAGAATAAACAAACCAAATATACATAGTTACGATTATGGTCGTACAAGTCAATTTGATCACCTCGGCTTTTATGGTACGCAATACACGTATTTATAACAGTGAAACGAAAATACCCGTTCCTTCACGATTGATTGTACATTGCAAAGTACAAGGTCGTTGAAAATCAATATCACTGCATGACAGCGATATACTTAATAAACTTCAAAAGTTGAAAGAAGATAACAAGCATTTAAATGGTTTGTCTGACACTATATAAAATAAACCGGGATGTTTAAAACTTGTTTTTACAACCATACACTTCTAAGCCAAAGATATTCACAATGTAAGATTCATTATCCAGCCATTTGTTAATTTCGTGGTTTTGCTTTAAATATCATTATGCCGTATTGACATGAAGTATTATATTTCAATTTTGAAGATAAAATGAATAATTATCACACAGGAATCGTAAAATTTGCAATCCAGCTACTTGAATGTTTTTATTTAGAATTTCAGAGTTTCATACGTTTGGGGAAATGTTGATATATATATATATATATATATATATATATATATATAATCAGTTGATTTTCTTTGTTAGTTATTTACTCCATGGACACAGTTGCACTTAATAAGATGCTAGAAATAGAAATAGAAATAGCGAGTAAGATATGGAACAAAAAATGGCAAAGATGTTCCCGTTTGTGAAGAAAGCACCAAATTTTGCATGAAATTACTTTAAGGTATCCCAAATCCTACAAGAGGAGGAGACACGCTATATCTGCCCTGGAACCTCTTTTTAAATCAGTTTAAAAAAGGGAGGTAAAAATGTCTTAAAAAATGTTTTTTTTTCCTTTAAATTGAAATTTATCTATAAAGTAATGTTTCATATGATCTAAACATGGATAACATATCACTAGCATAGACAAACAACCATTTGGTATTGACAAATATACAAAGTTTACTACAAAATACTCTTATTTTTCAAGATACATACTAAAAAAGGGAGGTAATCAGATTTTACTGTATGTTTTATTTCAAAACTGCGTGTGAAAAGATGTTTCTTATGAAGAAAGCATGAAAGTTTGTATTTAAGTGTTATAAAGTATTCTGGATCAGAAATGGACTACATATATGATTTGTTGACTTGAATAGACCAGAACATGAGGCCCCAAAGGGGAACTACCTTTTATTTATTTCAATTAAACATATCTAGAACAATTTCAAAAATATTAATTCATTATCTTAACCAATTTTAACCCTTGAAACAAAATTTATTCAATTAGATCTTATACGCATTCAATATACATGACTCAGGAAAAATAATACGAGGTTCTTCAAGGGAAAATTGTTAAAAATCACATTTTAAGGGCAAATTATCATTTCATTTGTTAAAATATCATATTACTGAACTTAACATAAGTAAAGAGACAGAATTCATGGATCTTATATATAAAATATTAAAAAAAAGTAAAAATATTCACATGTTTAGGTCCATGAGGTAACCTATATATCTGGATTTATTAGGGCAATAGATTTAAATAAAAAAGAGAGGCCTTTCAATGGACCATTTTTAAGTTACATAACAGTATATGAAATAATCGTGTTTACAAACCAAATGACTTATCCAAAAACCCATAAAATAAAAGAAACTTATATTTACGCTCATTCAATAGATATCTAAGAATTGTAATAGGTTTTCCAGTACTTCTCTAATACATTTGTTTGACAAATTTATATTTACATGAATGTGTTTATTATATATTGCACTGGCATTTGATTGGTTCTATGAAGTGTACATAGTTATGAAAGTCAAGTGTCATTATTAGTCAATCCAGATTCAACAGAATTAAGCAATGCAAGGGTCACAATTAAGGTATACAGAAACTAGATAGAAAACTGGCTCGGAAAAAATCATGGTAGTCGCATAATGGCGCATTCAAAAAGTCCTCCTGCATTGCTCTGTAGAGCTTTTTTCCTTCCTTTTTTACATTTTTTTTTTGCTGAAATCACATAATAGATCTATCCTTGACATATAGGAAGCATTTTCGCAATAATATGATAACATGACAAATTAATTATGGAAATGTACGTCATACAATTTGGGTTATCATTTTTAGGTGATATTGTAGTTGGTTTGTTTGACTGAAGTACATGAGCCCCAATTTTCTATTGATGTTTTTTTTCAGCACTGACAATATTCTTTAAGAAAATGTAAAAATGTAAGCCACAGATATTTAAAACGGGTCCTGCTCTGTGCTGTAGCCATTTGGAATTTGTCAATTTTATCTGGAATAAAGAAGGCCAGCCATTCAGTATGTTCATACCTTAATGTCTCTCCCCAAACATGGCTTCGTATATAAATATTAGAAATGTGAACATCAGGTAATTTAGATGTTTTCATGCTGTCTGTTTCCTTTTGGAACTAGAATGGTATCTGGCACCATTTACTGACTTACAGCTTGATAGCTTTGTTTATAACATGACCATCATGGCATGTATTGTTCCAAAAGTTGAAGTCACAACATGTCGTGCACTAATTCCGTAGTAAGCCGTCCTTTTGGCATAAAAACAAGGACAAAATTCCAACAGGAAAAGACACATCCAAGAACGTAGGCTTAAAGCTAACATTCTATTTAATGCATTATCTTGTTGTGATTCTGTCTCAATACGTTTGCAAGGCATAGGATATCTGTACTTATTGCTATGCCGTTTTAAAAGATTCAAGAAGTGCACATGACAACTGGAAGGATAGGTTGTTCTATCATGCAAAGAAATATCAAAATGAAGCCAGAGAATATATTTTCTTAAGCAATTGGACGTAATGAAAGCAACTCCATAAGAGATGTTCACGTATGTAGCAAATAACATTGTATCAAGCAGGTTGTAGACAGGCATTTATAGCATACATTGACATTGCTAATCCTGTCAACTGGAAATGGTCAAAAGAACTGGTACTTGGCTTTAATTATGCAATATGCTTCATAATTAATTGCTATAAGTTGGAGGAAACTCATCAATGTAACTACAAGAATACATACAAAGTCAGATATAAATGCATCAAGTCAATCCTGTGTACTTAGACATTTTGAAAACATGTGTGCTAGAGAGAGAAATACTGACAAATTACAGCTTTAGTTAAATATTGAAAGGGTTGTTATGCATAAAATGAAAAAGTTGTTTGTTTAGGGTAACCTGATCGTAACTTTTCTTTCAACTTTTGTAAGTTTATCAGATACATGATATTATTATATGGGCCGATTTGGAACCTAAGACAGAAAATACACTATTTCGTTATTTATCAAAAGGTTTAATATGCAAGATAACTGTAGCTCAGTATTTTTTAAGGAGACATTGTTTATAAACTAATCGATTAATCTTTACCTTTAAAAATTTACATCTTACTCCAAGTTGGTATGACTTTTTTTATTTCTGTATCATATTTTCATCTTAAACGTATTTTTATATGTGACTATTTGCGGTCTTGGGGTGTCTGCAGGAAATCACTGCTCTGTGGAGTGGTTCAGTGAGAGAGACCGTCTAGTGGTAAAGGTGTTGTCAGATCAATAGGAAGGTTGTTGGTTTAAACCGTACAAAGGTTAATCTATCATACCATACCAGTGCTATTTTTAAGAAAGCGGAATTTAGACTGATTCTAAAACTTGAAATTTTAATCAAATTCAAATAAATTAGTATCATTGAATATAGTATAAATAGCAATAATAAATACAACAATACATTTAGTTCACATTCCATCTTCTTTTGTTGTAAAGGAAGTATTAGGATGATCATATGCTTTAGCTTGAAGTCATTATTTGTCTTGAAAAAAAAACAGAAATTTGTTTTGTATAATATGTTTTATATGAATTTACATTAGTTCTTGAATTTACACCCTTCTTTAGCTACTCTTTTGAATGCTTAATAATATTCATAGGGAAATCGAACTATCGGTACTCCATGTGAAGTATTACAGTATGTACCTATATGTGAACTTGTTTTATAAAATACCCTTAATGAACCTCAAAATGTAAAGAATGTTTAAATAATATTTTGATATAATTAAATACTAAAATTAGTTTTGTTTACCTGAGGGATATAATATTCACACTTAAAACTAAAGTCATCCTGTAAATGAAATTTTTAAACAATTTTCCCCTTTTTAGGGCCTCGTCTATGTCATTTGTCAGTGTCCTATATATTATATGTGTATAAAATGTAACAAAATAAATATTATGTCAATTATAGTTACTTATCTAGGTTATAAATTAACCTTTTGGACATTGCTTACAAAAATATATGATTAAAATAAATAAAATATAGGTCCCTTTTTGGGGCCTAATTTTAAGGTAACTGAGGTTAGCGAACAGCGTGTCTCCTCCTTTTTTTTGGATTTAGCATACTTCAAAATAGTTACATACAAAGTTTGGTGCTTTCTTCACAAAAGGAAACATCTTTTTCCTATAACCTACTCACTAAAAGTATTACTTCGTCATTAATAACAAGAGGGTCATGATGACCTTTGAACGCTCACCTGAGTAATATGAAACTTTTTATTATTTAAATGGTAGTCCTCTGGTTTAGCTCAATGAGAAATCATGTTAAAAGATATGGTGCAAACCACTCTACTGTTATAGAAGCATATAGTACCAACTTATCTAAATGAGTATATATTGTATATACCGATAAACCAAAGGGATGATTTCACACAAATTATTTTTAAAAGACTCCTTTTGAACAACTGTACTGTACACAATTTTATTATCTGACCAGTAAGTTTCTAAAGTTCCAACTGTGGCATCAACATTTGTAATTATTAAGTCTAATGTAGACAGATTATCAGTTATAGGTTCATTTATAAGTAATCTACAGTCAAGCTTGTCATACAAATACTGCAAAACACCTCCATGGCATTTTGAAACAGCTATATTAAAATCCCCCAGAATGATAAAACGTTTATGATGTACCAGAAGTGGGAAAGGGTTTTCTGTCAAAACAGAGCGAAGGGCAGTATCTGTTATTTTTTGGTAATTTATGAAACACAATAACTTGCATTTCATTTAATTATCTTGCAAGAACAAATTCAAAACTTGCAGAGCTAAATCTGACTGTAGATATTATAACAACATCATCTTTGACATAATAGCCAACCCATGCGGAGGTCTCTCTAGATCTGATGCTGATTTGTAATACTGATCATTGCGTACTAAATGATATCCCTGTATCTGATAATAAGTATCATCATCATTCTTGTGTAATCGAGTTTCTGCAAATACAAGAATATCACAGGACATCAAAACCTTATCATGTTTCAATGTTTCACATCACTGAAATGCTTATGCAATGATCTACAATTATTGAAAGCAATTTTAAAATGCATGTTTGAATAAATAGATTTCAAAGACAGGGGCAGATCCAGGATTTTTTCCAGGGGCAGGGGGGCTCCAGTTGGAGGTGTGTCCCCCTCCTGCTGATGGGGGTACGGGGGCCTCCCTTGGAACATTTTTGTTTCTTAGGGCCAACGGAGAGCAAATTTCGAGCGTTTTAGAATAAAACAAAAACAAGAATCTTAATCACATCAAAAATGTAATCATCACTTCGTAAATTAGAAATCCAATATTATTTTACACATTTTCCCATGATATGAAAAGGAGCATAGTGGGGTATGGATGAACATGTATTGAAGAGTGGGTTGAGGAAGGCCTTTATATTGTAAGGACCTACCCCCTGGCTAGTTGCACATCTTTATTAATCAGGATACCGATCTACTTAGTAATAACTGGTATTTGCACATCAACATCTCCCCTGATAAAGCATGCAAATACAAGTGTATGTTGGGATTAACACCAGATGCGTTGAAATAGATACCTGGGACAACCTCTTTGGATGCGTCGATATTGGACAATCTCTGTAAATGCGTCAGTATATATATCATATACCTTGGGAAAACCTTTTCGGTCCTATCTAGTCAGGGTATCGGACCAAAATGATAACCGATAAACATACATCACTATCAGTTAAGATGAAGTGCATATATACAGGTACAGCTTTCTGGTTTACACCAATACCTTCAAATTACCACAGGAACTCGGATGAACGATTAAAAATAGCTCTTTAATATTGCGACATCATAATAATCGTATAACGCTTACATAACACAAAAGTACGTTCCAGAAGTTGACAATATGGCATCGTAGAAATGATATTACACCGTGGAAATAAATACATCGTCACAGATTAATAATGGAGGACCTAGGCCTATGCAATGGGATCTTCTTCAGTCAAAGCAGTTATATATAGAATCTACATCAGTACAAAGCATTATAATATGTGATTATAAGTAGAATTACGTAGACCAATGCATCTCTTTGGTTCTGCCATAACGTGGTAATTCAGACTAGGCATACTGCAAGGTTCGGTTTTACATGTTCTTGTATTTACTTCATAATATTGTTGTTATTGTTGTTGTTCTGTAAGGCTAAAAGTGCCTATTCTATGAATTTGACTTTCTGCTCTTTAAAATAAAGTTAAGACTGCCTAATAAGTGTTTCTTTTACCTTGCTAATGAGCTTTTTATGTATTTCTGAATAGAAAAATGTATTTCTAGATAGCAATGACTCGTCTGTGAGTTTTACTTCTTAAGGTTTTACGGTTGAGAAGAAGATACCGACTGAACGCAGACACCCGTATTTATAGCCTTCGGAGTGCCAATGGCAACGGCTTTGACCAATGAAAATCCCGGCTTAAGACTAGGTACTGTGATACGCCCAAAGCAACATTTAACAATGAGAACATTAAAAGTGTGTTACATTTCAGGCTCGAGTACTACAAGCACGGCTTAAAAGAAAAGCCACATAATTATACATGATATACATTATGAAATAACATATTGACAAAAAGCCGGAGCATTATATGCTGAGCGTAGTGATACATGCAGACGAAATTTGTTACGCTAACAATATACAGTACATACATAGTAAAATGTTAAAATTGATGTGAAATATCCGGCTTACATCAGGCTTTAAGTTATTTAAGCATAAATATGAATCCCTAAAAGTTTCATTCATAACAAAGATACATTCACGAAAAGCCAGACCCTAAAATGTAGAAGGAGTCCAAAGTTCCGTGTCCGCCATTTTTAAATACCGTAAATGGCACAAGGCAGCAGCGTCAGAAATGTTCCAATACGTATGTAGATAGTCATGATGTGGTAAAAATCTCTTCCTGTACGTGTCGGAGAGTAATTAATTTATTCGCTAAAAGAACCATCTGCCTCCTGTACTAATTATGGCAAGAGTTACGTATCCTAATGCAGAGTACTCTCTCACAAGGAGAAATGTCAACAACGATGACATTCTAATTTTTATGAAGAATCTTTGTAGGAAACAGTCCATTTGAAGGAAAGTTACTTAGGTATGACGTATATAAACACTTTAAATATTGAAAACAGTCCTTGTATTAAGTTAAATTACTCTAGTTCAGCAGTTACTTGTATGCTAAATGTTTATTTGTCACATAATTTCATGACGTTCATTTTGTAAGGGAGAATTCCATTACAATATTTTAAGGGATTCAGTATGAGAAAGATATTTGTCATTAATTGGAGACATTCCTTTAACCCTATTGACAGGCGATGTGTTATTTGCGAAAATGAAAGAAAGGCACTCTGTGCATCATTGAAGGTTCCATGTGCACCGCCGTATGAATACATCTGCGGATGATGTCTCTAAATTATGTTCTAGTATAACATGTGTAAATGTTGAGTTCTGCTCAACCCGGGGCTAGAGGGTGTGGACGGTAGCTTGCATTTCTACTACCGTCCATGAACAGGCTCAATCAAATCGAGCCTGCAACAGTTTTGCTTATGTCGTGTCGGGCGACCTGTGGCTTTCCACTTTATTTTGTCTAGTCTGACCGGAATGTTCACTACTTATTATAGAACGTGTTCTTCGATAATGTCTATCAATTGCCTCATGGTATTTACATTTGAATATCCAGAGGGACGTACATGTTAACCAATCATACATCTAAACAGTTGAAATCTACACCAGTCAACTTATGGGCGCATCTTTATTGCTGTGATGCATATAAAGAGATTTGCAACAGTTTCTTATTTCAGTAAACAATAAAATGGAAATATTTAAAAGGCTTCTTTTATTTTCTCCCATTTGCAGAATTATTAAACAGACTCAGAACTGACTCACCAATTATATATCAGCTGAAGGTAAGATTGTTCTTAAAGGGTGTGAGATTGATTCTAGTGCAAACAATTACCAGGAGAATTCTCAACATTTATTTGCTAAGAACTATTACATGCATATTTTCAATAAGACACTCATAAACATTTCAAACAAAGACAAGGTTTTGATACTCTGCCATAATTCTGTTGTTTAACCAAAGTTATCAAAGGAAAAACAAGATGAAGCAATCAAAAGGTTACCAACAGATCCAAACAGAACCGCAAATCTTCATTGCTCATTGGATGTCGTTCATGGGATGTTGTATGATCTTACTGTAAATACAAATACTGAAGATGGCTTCGCAAATGGTGCATCATGTGTTGTAAAATTCATTGAATACAAAGAGAGAGAAACACAACGTCCTAGTATTATATAGGTACAATTTGAGGTTTTGAAAACAGGCCAAGAAATAGATGAGAACTGGACACCTACACTTGATATTGAAAGGAAGTTTATCAGTGAAATAAAATTGATATTTTCACTGTTTCAAACAATCAAATGGGAAACGTAAGAACTTTTATATACACTGTATACTGTTTCATTTGCAACCTTGCCGTCAATGCTACAGTCATTTTTTATGTAGCAAATTATCACATTGTTTGAAAATTTCACATCACAATCACTGAAAATACAAATAGAAAAAGTTTTACAACTTAAATTACTTATGTTAATCATGACATTAGACTGACGGTAAGAAAGGTGTTCGATGACAGAGTTACGGCGACAAGTTTTATTTTGCCGTCTGCTGATATAAATAAATGGCGTTGTCATAAGATGCACTTAGTCTAACAGTCGCATTCTCTTTTTAATAATGAAATACTATAGTGTGCACTGTTGTTTCCGTCAACCACCGCTTTATTAGGTGTACTTCCATTTTTGCTGTATGCTAATCCATGTTTACCGTTTAAGATATAACATTATGTCTCCTCACTAAGTTATTGATCTTAGCTTCTGGATCTCGCTGATCTCTTCACTCAACACAGTTCATCGTAAGCACATTTACAAATGATATATATGTTAACATCAACAACGCACTTCAATTGATTGCATGTGTACATTTCATAGACACCAACGGTCTTCCATTCTACTTTCAAAAAATGCAAATGTGAGTTTATTGCGTAGTTTATTGTTTTTTATTGTTTCAAAAAGGAAATGCAAGCGAATCTATTCAAATGTTCAACTGCAATATGGTTCAGATATTAATCTTTACAATGCATATTTTATGACATGTGTTTCAGTGGATCATTACAATATAACAGAAAAAATACAAATTATCTGGCAATTTTACACAACAAATATCAAATTTTTGTTCCCCGATTTGCGCGAGCTGGATGTATAATGTTTTGTTACAATTATCGGAAAAAAAAAGATGTGAAAGAAATTGATTTTACATATTACGTCAAAATGTGCTTTCACTAATGAACGCAATGTTTTATATTTTCGCTTGCGCAAATTTCGTTTTGTGGCTACAGAACTCGTGAAAATACGGCATCTAGTGTTCACTCACTGAAACATATCTTACGCTTAAGTGGCAGGGGCCAGCTTCGAATTGAGGCTCAGGTACGTTTGTTGATAGATATCTTAAATGTATCAAAATATCGTATAAATTGTTCACGTCTTCGACTATCTTCGCATAGACTTTGCATTGAAACTGGTAGGTGGAACCAACCAAATAGTATTCCGGTTAATGAACGAAAATGTATAATCTGTAATTGTTTGGAAGATGCATATCACTTAGTTATTGAACGTGTTTCATATAATGATCTAAGAAAAAAGTTTATCCCAGATGTATTTTGGAAAGACCTAGTATGTATAAATTTGTACAACTTATAAACTCAGAAGATGCCAAACTCGTAAAACATCTCGCATGTTACATTGAAAAAGCTTTTCAACTAATAGGTAGCTTACTGTATTTACCATAATGAATACATGTAGATAATGTTATTATAATGATACAAATATTGTAAATAATAATAATAATAAACCCTATCTGTGTTTTGTTTGGAATTTGTTTATAGAGTTAAATGCATAGGTCCTGTTTAAAATGTAGTGCCACAACATCCAAACGGATTTGCCATCTGTCAACCTTGTCGCTTCGTTTTTCGGACAAGATGGGCGGAACGATGGTGCAGATCTTGTTTATGAAATTACGTTAAAGTTCATTTCAAACCCCTCCACTGTCAATTTTAGCTTGACGTATTGCGTTCAAGATATAAGAAACGTGTCTGTTTGTGTTTCCGGTATGACAGATTTCATCCAAAATATATAACGATATTATTCTGTGTGGAAAATCATTAAATGAAATATTTTTAAGATAGAAACATTTTTGACTTGAAAATGTATTTTGGTAATATTTTGAGGCCATTTTGAATCTTGGTGGCCACATTGAATCATATATCTTATTGTTAATTGTGTAAGCATGGCTGTTGCATGATGAAATACTTTTTGGTGTTATAAAAGATAAAAGTAACTGATTTAATCACACCAAGATAAAAGTTTGTAAAACTTGTTGGCCATCTTGAATTTTGGTCATAATATAGCTTCACATTTTAGTTTCTAGTTCTTGAAATAAGCTTCAACAACTTTTTAGCTTGTAGTCTAAACGTGTGGTTATGCTAACTACATGTATACATCTACAATACATGTACTTATGTATCGTATTTCAAATTTATAATTAATTATATGACGTTGCTAATCTGTGCCACATGTGTCTAATGACCTTCTGGATTTAATAAATAAACTTTGAAACTTTGAAACTTTTGTTGAATAAAATAGGTAGCTAAATATGCTAAATAGGATAAAATAGGTAGATGTACTTTAAGGCATTTATATTCAAATGGTTATTTATTATGTTTATAGAACTAAGTATTTCTGCGGACGAGTAATTATTGTGTAAAATAAATAAGTGCTTGAATCAATTTTCCTAGCTCCGTGTAGACGGTCGGGTCTAAAATCTTAGCTGAGGTAACAGAAGTCGGGCGAAACGGAAACGGTCATTCATCCATCTAGATTCAGCTCAAATTTGCGAAAAAAAAAACGGTTATGTGATACTTTTCAGACCACCATTATTTTCGCCTGAGCACATGCTGTAAATATATATATATGTTTGAGGTCAGTCATTTGCAGATAATACGGAACAGGTCGCGTAAGGTGTGCAATTTGGGCCAGTTTTGCCTTAAAATTTAGTGTCTTTTATTCGTTTTTATCATATCGGCAGGCTGGAAATGTCACATGATGAAGTGCTAGGTATATGTAAAAAAATCGCTCTCCCCCTCCCTGACACTCTCAAAATTGGATTTTTAAAAAAAATAATGTTCGCGCTTTTATCAACACTGACCCTTGCCCCCATTACGCTGAAATAAACATATAGCATATATATACCATTCCGTAGCTGGTCTTTTTCAATAGGATAAGAATTTATAACACGCATTTATATTAATTACTCTCGAGACCTCATTCCTAATGGAATCCATCGGCACGTGGGTATGAGTCTCTTACTTAGCAATACATCTAAGCAAACTTGAACATATCATTTCAAGTGATATTTTATCAAATGAAAATAAAGAAGAAGACAAATACTGCATCTGTCTAAAATATTATAACTTCATAATAACGTCTTATTTGCTAACTTTGATAGTGTTATGGTAAATCTGTTACTCCATTCACTCAAACTTTTAACGAGTTTGACATTTTGTATTATCTTAAATTGACCAATGAATAAAAAAGATATACAGGCTGAAACGTTGACACGACCTTAACATATTATAATTCCCTTGGATAAATTTATGCGGACATTTGATATCGCCTATATAAATTTAAACAGTTGAAAGCTTTGCTTTCTGTCACGTGACCATACAATATATACAAGTATCGTACTGTGCAATCTTATATGTATTCACGGTTCTAAGTATATAATATACAATAATTTCCGAAACTTACAGTCCAAAAAGGTCATTTGATCAAATTAGACAAAATTGTATTGGCTCGTCTCGCCTAAATATGGGTAATAACTGCTGTGTACTCGTCCAACAGAATTCAGTATTATATTCAACATTGTTAAATAACCTCATATTATTGTTGTTGAAGTACTGTCAATACGTTAGTTATCCACGTTGCTACATTATTATTTTGTTGTTCCTTATTGTAACATGCAATATTTCTGTTTTCTTATCAAGAGATAAAGAGACCGCGCAAACTTAGTATCTGTACTATCAAAGACAAAGAACTGAAAAAATGAGCTTTGTCATTTAAATTATTATACCTATACAATGTGGATGTGCCCGCTGCTTCAAAAATGTGGAAATCAAAGTGTCATCAAACCAGTGCTAGACGAACAGTCGAACATCAAAGCTGACCATAAAAACTTTGTGTTTAAAAGTGTTTAAAGCTTACTGTTACAAGGCATTTATTGTTTACTCATCCAATATAAGCTGAAAATCAGCTCGACATTCGTGAGATGAATTCAAGGTTCAAGGTTTATTCGGAAAATTCGGCATTACACATGCCTTTGGCCATTAACAAATATAAGAGGAACATGGCATATTAACAATTGATACAAATACATGTATACATATACAGTTCAAAAAAGTAAAAGTGTATGCATACAATAAACAAACATATAAATTACAGAAGAAAAACAAAAATGTTAGAAAACATCTAAACAAACAAAACATATACAATAATCTACGTTACATTATGTAGTATTGTTTTTAAGTGTATCAATTCTATATTGCGTGGCTTCTTTAATAAACTTAGCAAGCTTAACAAGCACCTTCGCATTTTTTGAAGACATTAAATTATTAAATTTTTGGACAGTGGGCCATTGTGTATTACCAAGGTGCTTTTTTCTAATATCAGTATATTTACTACAACAAAGAATGAAATGATAGTCTGACTCCACAACATTTTGGTTACAAATCTTACATAGTCTGTTACTTCTATCTATATTATTATATCTACCAATCTCAATTTCAAGCTTATGAGAACTTAATCTCATGCAAGTAAACAATTTTCGTAAATCAGTATTTTTTAATTTCACAATATAATCCTCAAAACAGAATGACGTTTTATATTTACAGTAACTGTCCAATTTAGGCATAGCATTTATAGATTCACTCCACTCTTGAATGAATTGATCATATAATCTGTTTTTCAACAACGGGAAATACGGTTCACATTATTATCAAAGTTCATGCGTATATCCGTGTAACCAAGGTGATCTATAATAGAGTTAATTTGATTTGACCAGCAAATACCGTTAATAGTTCTACACTGGTCAAGATAAATATCATATAAAGCAGTATTAGGGTCCTTCATGATCTTTAACCAAAATTTCATTGCTCTTATTTTACAAACAACAGACAAAGGTAGTACCCCTAATTCACCATACACCGCATAATTTGGGGTCTGGAAGGTATTTACAAAACCGAACATGTAACTTGTCAATTTCTTTTAACTTGTAGACACCCCAAACTTCTGCGCCATATAGTAAAATAGGTAGGACCATTGAATTAAATAAAGACAATTTTGTATTAACATCCATATCCACACGATCAAATAAGGATAGAAGATTAAAATAAGCTCTAAGAGCTTGATCATGAAGAAGCTTAACAGCATCTCTGAAAATTCCTGTACGTGTAAATTTAATTCCTAAATAAATAAAACTGTCAACAATTTCAACTTTTTTATCATTTATGAAAAATTCTAAGTTATCATTGCATTTTCGTTTCTCAAAAATACAGATTTTAGTCTTATCTATTTTAATTTCTAAGCCCCATTTAACAGAATAGTGCCATAGACTGTCAATTTGTGCTTGCAGACTCTTTGGATCTGTGGTGAATAAAACAATATCGTCTGCAAATAAAATAAGATATTCTGACAATAAGTCTAAGTCATTCTCAGTCAAAGAATTCATATCAATATTATCAACTATATCATTAACAAAAAGAATAAACATTATCGGTGACAAGGGTTCTCCTTGCTTTAAGCCGATAGTGACATTGAAAAACTCTGACATTTTCATAGAGCTTGACATACGTACACATGACTGAACATTGTTATATATTGACTTAATCATTCTAATCATCTTGCAACTTATACCTGATTTAATAAGTTTCTCCCATAATGCCTCACGGCTTACAGTATCAAAAGCACGTTTATAATCTACAAATATACACCATAACTTGGAATTATTAGATAAAACCTTTTGAATGACAGCATGTAACAGAAAAATTGCATCAGAAGTAGAGTGACCATCTCGAAAACCGAACTGAGAATCGTTAAAAACATGTTCATTCTCACACCATTTGTTAATTCTATTTCTCAGTAATAAAGAAATATTTTTGCTATGACATTCACAAGGGTAATGCCTCTATAATTTGAACAATCATTTAATTACATCACCTTTTTTAACTATAGGCACAATGACTCCCTTTGTCCATGCATCGGGATAGCTACCACTATCGAATATATAATTAAATATGGTACACAAATAAGGCGATATAAAAAATTTCGCATCGATAAAAAAATCAGCCACATTATTTTCAATATCACTACTTTTATTTCTTTTCAACAACGAGATTGTTTTGTGAATTTCTTCTATACTGATAACACAATCAAGCTGCTCAACATCTAACACATTATCACGTGTACTTTGAAATTCCGATTCAATATTTAAATCATCAGGCCTGCTATTAGAACTTAGAAAAATGCTTTGCAAAGTCATCAATATTTAAATCAGTAGACATATTTTTAAATTTTCGAAATTTATTTAAATAGTTCCAAAATTTTCTTGGTGATTGTTTGCTAAGTTTGGATAGTTTATATTTTTCCTTGCTATAAATATTTTTTAGCTCTTCCCTCTGCTTTGGCAAAATTGGACCTGCAAGTTAAAAAAGTGACTCGATTAACCTCAGAATTTTCTAACAACATCTTTCGTTTAGCATTTAAAAAATCTCCTTTAGCAATTCTACAGTCATGATTAAACCAAACAGTTTTCTTTCGTTGTTTAGGTTTATTCGTATCAGTTTTTCCGAAACAGTTATATGATACCCCATGGACGAGATTTGAAAAGCAATTTATACATTCATTTATATCATAATCTCCAGACAGAAGCTTATCCGTTACATCATCAAATAAATGCGCTTTACAATTAAGAGCATTAAGAAATTCATCTTTATTAGATGCGTCCCAAAATATTTTATCGTACTGAACTGTATACCAAATTTATGAACCTGCTTGCACATTTTCCTCTTATCATTATTACAGGTTATTAGAATATAATCTGGTAATGGTGAGGTAATCACAGAATAAATATATCATTTTAACAGTCTGCTAGAAAATGAAGAATAGGCTGATAAAAGTTCAGACGTATTTACATAAATATCGTCAACTCACTTCTTATAACATTTTATAACTTGTTTAACATTTCTATAATGAACTTGACCATCTTTCAATTTGGACAGTACCACTAACTGTTAAAAGGGGTGCTTAGCAAAAAACAAAATGATACTGACTGAATGGCGAACAGTTGCATGTCATGATCAAACTGCACGGATGTGCAAACTGTTCATAATCTGCACTGGTCGCAAAAACAGAATCATTCGAGTCCAGCATGATCAGGGTTAAACGGAGCCAACGTTGTGTAAAATGTTTGCCAGTTTATACAATTTCTGATATGGTCAGGATATAGACTGGGAAGAAATGATATTCGGATAGACAAATAATGTCTATTACTACTTCTTTCTGCTGCGAAGCGAGAAATTATTATTTAAACCGGTGCTCTATAAAAAAAAAAGTTTTAAGGCAAGTGAGATTAAACAAAAATCAGTAAAACCATTATCTTATGAAAATAAAATATACCGTAGGAATTCAGTGAATCTGACTTTGTCGTAATCCTTATAAAACAGTCAGGTTTTGATGAATCATTTTCAACGTCACTGTGGAAAACATCTTTCATGAACAATACGTGTTTTAAGCACGTAGTTTTTATATGCATGTGGTGTTTCTAAACTATTTCAAGATCGAAGGCATCTTCTTGTCCGATTCTGTAACTATCAGTTCCCCCTTTATCCCAGGTCACTCTTGCCCAGCCATTACGATTAAATCCTATCACAGTACCTAGTCCTCCTCTGTCCTTAAATATAAATACTTTAAATTATAGTCTTGAATATTAAGTACTCTCCATCTTTGTAAAAATAGTTCAGCTGAAATTTCACGAGTGTCATGCAAGAAATACTAGTATTCTGAAAAATAAGTGTATTTGAAAATGATACATTTTATGTTTATTGCATGTCTTTTACTGATAAAACCTTTTGGTTAGACTATTTACCTGATTTTCCCATTTCCAATCAGGGCCCCGACGAACACGTAACCCAACAACAAAATCGGATTGTTTCACTTCTGTAACGAAACAAGGGACAAAATTAATAATTAAAAAGTTTTATGTTTCATTAAGAAAATGATTATGATATCCCATTTTTAAAACATATTGGATAAACAGAACCGCTAGTATCTGGTAGATGTAGAAAACAATAACTAATTTGGTCAATGCATTATGCTTTTTATAAGCCCGTTTTGAAAAAGGGGCGTATTATGGAATGCTGTTGTCCATCCATCCGTCAGTCCGTCAACATTTTGCGTTTCCGGAACCAAGTAACAAAGTCAAAGTTTTCAAACTTTATAGGATGACTCAGCACTGTTTGAGGATTATCCTTATTGTGTTTAGGGCGTCAATAGGTCAACAAGCATAAGTTTACGTGATGGCTTACAACTGCTTGATATTTTAGGGTCAGTAGAAAAAGGTCAAGGTCACAGTAACCAGGAGACCGAAAATGGTGTCCGAGCTGTTAGTCAGAAAGTATAATAGCTATGGCTTTCAAACTATATACAATGACTAAGAACTACTGCAGAAAGATCTCTATTGAATTTGGGGTTAATATGGTCAAACATCAAGGTCCCCTGGAGCTGACTTTAGTATTTTTATTTCGTTCCAGGGCTCTTAGTCAGAAACCATAACAGCTACAACTTTCAAATTTCACACAACGACTAAGTAACACCTGAAGAAAAATTCTCATTGATTTTGGGAACAATAGAACGCCAAGGTCACAGGGATTCCACCTCAACCCCTCTTAACCTAATACCACTATTTCTTTTAATTTACTTTCAATTCAGTTTTCTTAATATTGTATTTCAGTATCCCTCATTCACATCCTGCCAACCCGCAATATCCATCCCCTACCTCTGCGCAGGTATTTCTCGATACTGTGTCTTGTTATCCCTCATCTTCATCCATATTTTCCACCCTAGTATTTTTTTACTTTAAAATAAGTTTCTAGATATTTTATCCTAGCACCCCTCATCCACATTATACCGCTCCAACACCTATATGCCAACGTCCCTCTCTGCCTAGAATTTTCCTTTTTTATTTCAGTCCTTTGTATCCATATTCACCACCCAACATATACGCCCTCAACCACTCTCGCTAATTTAAGTTTAGTTAATGCCCTGTCCGGCGCATTATGTGCCGTTAGGCGGAGCTCTTCTCGCGACTGTTTTTTATGCTTCATCAAATTTAAAATGAAAAACAAATCAGTTATATGATTTTTTAAAATTTAAACTTATGGCATGTCGCTAACTTGAATCGAGACCGGAAGCAGTCATCAGACCCCCAAACTGTTGTTTTTGTGTGTTTTTTTTATATATATATATTGCAGAGATTGTCTCTTCAGGTACAAAATCGAATCATTTCAAAGTATTTTCTTGCCGTCACTATGAACGCATCATTTCAATTGTTTAAAAATTATACATATATCTATCTGCTGACAACACTGACACATTTCCGAAAATGGCCTTACTCATGGGAACGGACTCCTAAAGAAAAAAAACAGGTCACACATCTTGATATAAAACTTGCATCGTGATTAAAATATTTTCAACACGGAATAGTAAGTTCATTACATTACATAACATCGACTTAACGGTTAATCGATAAATTTGTCTATATAAACAAAGAAGGACAAAATAACTTAAAATTAAAGAGAAAGGACCTTCATTTTTCGGGATTTTATGAATATTTTTAGCTCGACTATTCAAAGAATAGTAGAGCTATTGGACTCGCCCGTGCGTCGGCGTCGGCATCCGATTCCCGATTTGGTTAAGTTTTTGTTTGTAAGCTGGTGTCTCAGTAACCACTTGTGTGAATGGATTGAAACTTCATACACTTATTCACTGTGATAAACTGACTTACACTGCACAGGTTCAAGAACTCTGTTTTGCTTTTTTTACAGAATTATGCCCCTTTTTCGACTTAGAAATTTTTGGTTAAGGTTTTGTACTTAAGCTGGTATCTCAGTTCTCACTAGTGGTAATGGATTGAAACTTCGCACACTTGTTCACTGCCATTATCTGACATTCACTAAGCAGATCCCATAACTCTATTTTTTTTTTTCAAAATTATGCCCCTTTCTCGACTTAGCAGTTTTTGGTTGTAAGCTGGTATCTGTGTCCACTAATGGGAATGGATTGAAACTTCACACACTTGTTCACTGTCATGATCTGAAATACACTGTACAGGTTCCATAACTCTTCTTTACATTTTTTCAAAATTATGCCCCTTTTTCGACTTAGCAGATTTTGGCTAAGTTTTTGTATGTAAGCTGGTACCCCAGTATCCACCAATGGGAAAGGATTGAAGCTTCACACACTTGTTCGCTGTCATGATATGACATGCAGTGCAAAGTTTCAATAACTCTACTTTGCATTTTCACAAAATTATGCCCCTTTTTCAACTTATCAGTTTTTGGTTAAATTCTTATATGTTAGCTGGTATCTCAGTACCCATTAATGGGAATGGATTGAAACTTCACACATTTATCCGCTGTCATGAGCTGATAAGCACTGTGCAGGTTCCATAACCCTGTTTTGCATTTTTACAAAATTATGCCCCATTTTCGACTTTTGTATTCATTCAATTGACATGGCTGTTGAATAGTCGAGCGTTGCTGTCCTCCGGCAGCTCTTGTTTTTAAATATTGTAATGTTAGGTTGGTCCTTATTATCTCTAGATAGACCGACCTCAGTTCATATAGACTCTGTAGCAAGCGGGACTTCTTCAAATATAACAGATAAAAGGAGAAATTTTCCGCAAATAATAAAGAAAACGGTGCCCCTAAAAATGTAAATAAAGTATTCAATATTTGTTTTAAAGTTAATAATCCTTTATCATTTTAGTGAGTACATTGAGCATTTCTTCAAATACTCCGGCTTTACTTTTCGCGGTTACCCGTAACTACTCGGAAAGGATTTTCGTCTGCTATCCTGGTTTGCAGAGGCAATTTCGGATTTACAAAAAAAAATTAGATTGTAATTAGACCTATTAATATGAACTGATCGTTGAATTCAGAAGCACCATGTACGTAATATTCTTTAAGAACGACCAGCTTTAATATTGGTGCAGATAGTTCCTGAAACACTTTTCATGTTTTAAAATACAAAATAAGATCAATGAAATATTCTCTTAAAAGCTTTGTTACTTTATAAAATGTTAGAGCCAGTTCCATCTAGAGAAACGATTGTCATAACACCCGTCAACCAAGCTAGATAGCATTTACTTTTTCTAGTTCCTAGACTTCCAAAGTGTTGTGCAACGTCTTTTTATTTTATGAATCGTATTATCATACTTACTTTCATCAAGACATGAATCAATCTTCAGTTTCCCCAGTTGGTGTGCAGCTTCTAATATCCCTGCGATATTCTCGTCACGAATAAACTCGAACCTTTTCACGCTATGTTCTTGCTTTATTTTTGCATTCATCTTTTCAATGTCACCGAGTTTAGACTTGCACTTAATTGCATTGATAAACAATACATGTCCATGATGAAGCTGTGTGTTTAACTTTTGTTTTACTTCCTCAAGTTCTGATGTCAACCCCTTTACGTCTTGTTCGAGCTTTCTCTGCATTTCTGTGTTTTCCGCGGCTATCTGTTTTACCTGAGATAAGATATTTGCTTCTGCCTTGTCCAGATAGATATTTATATCTGATCTGAACTGTCGAATTTCTTTCAGGGCTTTCTCATTCATCAATTTAATATCATCCTTATTCTTTTTAATTGTTCCAGCATTTTCTGTCCTGTATACCTCCAGCATGTCCAGCTTTTTTACTAGGTTTTTGAATTCGTCTCCATTTTTGAATGTTTTCGCTAGATCTTTGATATATTCTGGTTTACAAGTTGCATGCCCTAACACTATACAGTCGCCACACCCTACAATATCATGTTTACGACAATAGAATTTTATTGGTTCATTGTCGTGCTTCTCACATTTTTCAACGGTTTCCTTACTGCTATCTAGTGACATTGAAGACAGCTTTCCTATGGGCAGTAGCACATGATTTCTACACATTTTACCCTTCAGGTGATGCCGGAAGCATGTGGTGCACATGTACTCTTTACATTCCCTACATGATCCGTTTGCTTGTGTTTTCGTGTTTTCAACTTCACATGGTTCACAAAACACGCGTTCATCTCTTGGATTGTCTTCTTCAGCTTCTAATTTTCTACCGGCGACTTCCATTTAAAACTGCAATTCACCTCAATTATATGTGTTAAAACGGCTTTATTTTTCACATTAATCCACTTTATACGCAGAATAGCTAAACCTAAATATGACTACACATTCTAAAGTACAAGGTCGTTGATAATCGATATCAGTACATGACAGCGAAATATAAATAAACTCTATAAGCTGAACTGGTACGATGTAAAATAAGCTAGGATGTGTCAAAATACGTTTGTCTTCTAAGCCAACATCACGTGTATGGATGTCGGTCACGCAAAGAAATGCGAGGACTATTTCCGTCATTGAAAACGAAAGTAGCGTACAAATTAACATTTGTGACTGTTTAAGTTATTTTTGACAGTATAGTGGTATTCGGCCTAAAATAAGTGACTACAACTGCACAGATGATATAAACATAGCAAACTACACTAATCTAAATGTTACATGTTTCATGATGACTTATTATTCTGTCACGGCTTTCTGTCTACAATTTGACATGCATATATTATGACATTATGACTTAATATATGGTTGGACATTTTCTTTATTAAAATTTGTAGGGATTACACAATGTTTTAGGTGTTACAACATGTGTAGAATCCCGACGTATTGGTTTGTACCCAAGCCCGTTACGTATTCCGATGGATTTTGCTGATGTTATAACACAAAATAGACATGCGCAAAAGCTATTCTAGCATTAATCTTGTAAAAATCTAGAATACAAAACATATTTTTCATAAACGTAATTAAATGTTCATAAAATGCGCGAGAATTTAAGCGTTCTTTTTAACATTGACGTCATTTCTTATTGAATTATCCGTTATGGGGCCGAATTACGTATACGCATGTGCTTGTAAATCTACCTGTTCCTGAAAAGTGACAAAAACGTCAGTGTTTATGCTAGATTGCATGTAAGAGACATTTCATGTATCAGTAAACGAGTGCGTTTCTGTTGCCAGCAGGTCGTTAATGTTTTTTTCAGGTAACGTTGGTAAACCAAGTTACAAATTCTCTCAATAATATTATTACCAAATACTGCAGAAATCCTTATACTGGCATCTATTCACATTTTAATTGTCAGTGGTACATTTTCCATCGCTTTGGTGTTTGGCAGAATATTACCCAGAATTAGGTCCTGGGCGTCTTTTCTGTTTTACGTTTTACACCTGGACAGTCAAAATTGACCTTTTAGCTTGTTTCAAATCCGAATGTACTGGATATGTTATCTTACCCACACCTGACTCGGGTGAACTATGTTTGATATAGGAATATTTCCACAAATGCAAATTCTCCTCTACAGGCGTAAACATTATCAATTTTGCTGAATTCTGCAACATCCTGAAACAGTAGGCTTGCTATATGTTTTTGATCTTCTACAATAAACCTTTACCCTTTTCAATAAGCACTGTGGACGCATAACGAAATCACAATCTACTCAACGAAATGTCAAACATTTTTCATTTAACTTCATTTACTTGTCACTTTGAACCGTTCCCTAACTAAACTGGATGTGCAAAGTAAAAAAAATACTTTCAGTTAACTGAACTAGTTCTAGCAAATGACTGTTCTCATACAAATCAGATAATATACAAAAGGCAGGTTTAAAACTAGAGCTATCACTGAAGGTTAGAATGTACACCCCGCATGCACTGACACAGTACATTGCAATTTGTTGCACACAAGATTGCATAATTATGTGGACTGCATGTATATAGACTTTATGTAGATATATAGACTTTATGTATATAGTATAGTAACAATAACAAAGTCCCATAACTCTGCAAAATATATATCTAAAACAACGTAACATGCACTATGCACAACTAGGGTTGCTACTGATTACTTGTGTGAAGTTTCATTACATTGTGTGCAAAGGTTCGAGAGATTAGGTGCGCACAAGATTGCATATGCAGACTCTATGTATATAGTACATTAACAAAAAACGAAGTCCCATAACTCTGCAATATTTTTTCTGAAAGAATCGAACATGCACCATGCACAACTAGGGTTACTACTGATAACTTGTATGAAGTTTCATTAAATTGTGTGCATGGGTTCACAAGATTAGGATTGCATATACAGATTCTATGTATATAGTATAGTAACAAAAAAGAAAGTCCCATACCTCTACAATATTTTTCTGAAAGAATCTAACGTGCCCCATGCACAACTAGGGTTGGTACTGATCATTTGTGTGAAGTTTCATTAAATTGTGTGAAGGGGATTAGGAAAGTTGGTGCGCACAAGATTGTGTCTACAGACAAACGGACAGACGACCAGACAGAAAATCTGAAACCATATACCCCCCTTACAACTTTGCCGGTGGTGGGTGTGGGGCAACTTTGCGGGGGGAGGGGTACAAAAACAGAAAGGATTGAATATCTTATCTTAGGATTGATTAAGCTGGATTATTATCATAATGCACAATACTATAACCGTATAACGCGGGCTATATCGGGTACAAAATGATGTTTACGATTTCAACTAAAAACATATTTTGCGATTATAATATCAGGGAATTTGTCTGTTGTTCATTTCTAGATCTTACTTTTTGCAAGTATTCAATAAGAACACCTCGAAGTTAACTTATTTCCTGCCAATCTGTTAGTTTTTTACTAACGAGAAACCTGCATTGACATTTAATAATGTTCGTTTCTTGAAAGTCTTACGAAAATAATAATTTTATCCGATTCGAAGGTCCTTTACGATATACGATTGTTAAAGTCTTTGAAGAACATACATTAAAAGAAAACAGTCTTTTTTATGTTTTGTTCAGTATATGTATGCATTTGACAAACGATGAAACAAGACTTACTAGTTAGTGTTATTGCAAGCTCCTTGGCGTCAACTCCTCAGCTTGAAAGAGGATGATCAAATTTGAAATATACATACTAACAGTTGGTTTACTTCATGTTACATTCATGCTTACTTACCCTACTTTGGCTAAGACAAGTATATGACAAGACATAAATGCACAAGGTGGAAGGTTTCTTGCGCTCAAGAAATGTTTCATCTGTGTTGCAATCCCGGAGCTTCCTACACTTTGGCTCCTTCTAAACGTCACCTTGTCACAGACTAAAACTAAATCTTTGAAACGTATTCAAATATGATAGGTACCGATTTCTTGAAGGTGAAGGTTTCAACTCTTGATATGTAGACTGAACGAATATGACGGTAAGTTCCCCCAGGCGCGCCAAACATAAACACCCACATTGAATACCCAGCGAAATTCCCGAAGACAATTTGTAGACAATATTCAAGAACACTGTCTATCCCAGGTAATCAATATCCCGACAAGACAAAGCAAACCTCTTGGTCTTTTCACAAATAGCAAAATAAAATATAAAATGTCTCCAAAGTGGTTCGTTTACTTTAGACTCGAGCATAAAAAGGAAATCACTAAATCGTCGTTTCTTAGACAAATAATTATCTCCTACTGAATCCCTGCGCTCCATAAAATCCTCCCCAATCCAACTTTTTCAGTACATGTATAATATATACCTACCGGTATCTCCTAGAACACTGACTCTCCTTTACATGGACCTTCCCATTATATATCATATTTCCTTGCAGACTGTTAACGAACAAAGGGGAAAAACACTTGAAATGAATGTGCAGAAACAATCCCTTACTTTTTGTAAATATGCGACTTTGTATATACACTACCTAATTTTGTAAACTTTGTCTCAACTACCACCTGTCAATACTTTCTGTATCGAGTCTGAACAGTGTCAAAAACAGGTAAATAGGAAATATCAAAACATACATTTTTTTTTTGGGGGGGGGGGGGGGGGGGGGGGGGGGGTAACGTAACACAATTATAGATCATATGGGGCCTTCCATGGGTGGAGACCAAAGGTTCCGCTCCGTGCACTATTTCGTCACGGGCGGGCACCTGGGTAGAACTATCGACATTCATGTGTAACATGACATTTAACTGAAGATACTTGTAAGCCAGCTGGATGACTTCCTCACATGAAGAATTCAACGCCACGAGTGAGGCTCAAACCAACATCGGTGATTCAAAGCAAGCGATCTTAACCACACGGCCACGGAGGCACCCGTTGGTTTACTGGTAAACTATTTTGCTCTATGTAAATCACATACATGTTTTGTTATATAAGGTTCATTTTAATCTGGAACATTATATTATAAAATTATAGAAACAGACAAGACAACATGACTGTGTTTTGTTAGTATCCAGTTTTATTTTATTATGTCTTTTTTTCAACGAAGACCATTCATACAAAGAACACAACATGACTGTGTTTTGTTAGTATCCAGTTTTATTTTATTATGTCTTTTTTTCAACGAAGACCATTCATACAAAGAACACAATTTCTCTTTACATAAATAACTGCAGTACATGTATGTAAAGAAAATAGCAAGATAATAACTTTGACATGCAAGTGGAAAGGAAGAAAAATTGATCAGTGTGGCTATTGGCTTGTGTGGAAAGCAGATTACTATAATAGATTATTAGTTATCAATAGGAAATATTAACTTCATTGTTCCTAAATCAAATTAGTGCATTTGCATTAAACAATATATTTTCTCGACAAAACGTCAGGTAGGAACTTTGACTAAAACATTAGCATTTTGTATGATTCCGAGAATAGTTTATGCCAAATTAGAGTTTTAACATGATTGGTAAATTACAATAAAAACAGCTTGCACAAGTCGAAAATGGAGGAATCACCACCAAAATATTCATACTAAAGTGTAAAGTACATACATTGGTAACACAGTTCCTCTTCAAGGACAATCAGTTTACTGACAAACTGAATAAACCAAAAGTTTTTTTTTTAAATACATACATGAAAAGATTTATTTAGAACACAATCTGTCTACTAAGGCCAGTATTTGAACACGTTGTACATAATGTAGTGATTACTAATTAGGGCAAATGATCATTAAGTATATAATGAGGTATTGCCTTATAGAGAGAAGCAAAACTTGATTAAGTTGAAAGTACAATAACTACTTATCAGTAACAGAATGAAACATTGCATATTACATTATGAATCTTGATTGGAATAGTCTTAAAGACAATAATTACTATCATGAAAGAGAATGTAAAAAGTATTGCAAAACAGAATTGGTATTTGATAAGGATATTTGATGGTAGGTAGCACATACAACTGATAGATATTAGTAAAAATTTCTTTGTCACTTGACTGTTCACAACCAGGAAGTAGCATGCTATTTAACTGATGATACCTGTAAGCACATCAGTTATTATAAGTGTTTGATCAGTGTCATATGGTGGACAAAACGCTCAGTGGTTTGCACACTGGCCTTCCAATCCTGAGGTCAGGGGTTCCCGGCAGCTACTCGGGAACTTTCAGAAACACTTTTCAGTGTTTCCCACCCAACTAGAGGTGTACTGGTCAGGAACCCAGGCAATCCTTGCATGTATCAGTGCTATACACTGGGCATGTTAAAAAACCAGGCTGTCTATTTGCAACGAGCTAGGCTAAGTTAGCCGGACAAGCCTGTATCTGATTTCTGATCTCTCTGTTGTGGGGGCTTTGTCTCACTCTGTCCCTCTGGTCAGATTGCTCTGTGTCTGTACTAGTAGAGGATGAATTATGCACCCTGTGTGGCTGCATTTGAACTATGTAAAGCGCCTTTGAACGTGAAATTGATCATGAAAAGGGCGCTATATAAATCTGGTATAATAATAATAATAATTCAGGCGATTTCAAATTCCTCTTGTGTAAATATTAAAATTAATCTCAATATGCAGGGATGTTACAATTGGTGTTTTATATGATTTAATTTCATAGCTCTAGATTATACAATAACTGAAAATTAAGAATCCTATTTATATATATATTTTTTTTTTCTTCCTTATTTCGTTGGCATGTCAAACGGAGAATTTATCATAAAAGAATGTGGAATGCTGCAAAGCGTCATAATTACTGGATTTCATAAAATATCTCATTCATACAATAAATAACCTATATTGTAAGCAATAAACTAATTCATAAATTGCTAAATAAACTCTTCATATATACACAACAGTCGAGTAGGCCTGTACATATTACTGTTCTATAATACAGCTACATGTACAAAATATGTACATCACACGGATATGTACAAGGATGGTCATCCTGATGAATTGCAAAACCAAAATGAGTTTATACAAATAAAAAATCATACTTCCTGTGTATATTTGAGCCGTGCCATGAGAAAACCAACACAGTGCATTTGTGACCAGCATTGATCCAAACCAGCCTGGGCATCCGTGCAGTCTGGTCAGGATCCATGCTGTTCGCTAATAAGTCCTTTAATTGCAATAGGCTTTGAAAGCGAACAGCATGGATCCTGGTTGCAAATGCACTAGGTTGGTTTTCTCATGGTGCGGCTCATTTTCTGTATGGTTACTAATTATAGACTTTGGCACCACACAAATACATCACAGTGTATCTTAGAGAGAGAAAGTTCACCTATCTAAATTACATTTCAAGCCAGACAGTGAAGCTACTGTATAGAAGTTATTGCAAGCAATACCTAATGTGGCTTCTAGTTGTGCATGTAAATTTCTAAAACTGAAAAAAAAACTTTGCCATAAGTTCAATCTAGTATCTTTTTCATTCAAACAAGTTAAATGCAGCAAAAACAATACTTTCCAGTTTTGCTCTTGTCAGTAATTTGGCCTTCATCTTGAATGTTACTAAATACAGGTGAAATTCAATATGTCAAACTCACTTATCTCAAAATTCCTGTTATTTTGAAGCCTATTTCAAGTCCTATCCGTAAACCAAATACACAAAAATATCATTTTAAGTCGAATTTCGGTTATCTTGAAGTAAAACGCTTAATCCTTGGTCATCCAGAAACCTAGTTTCAACTGCAAGGGTTTCCTCAAAAATGTTCTATTAAACTTGAGAACAAATCAAAACATAATCCTTAACAACCTGTAAAACCAGCATTAATTTAGCACCTTAAATGATCCAAATATTGCATAAAATAAAGTTTTATTTCCAGGAATAATATGACATCTCAGAACAGAAATACTGACAACAGGCACATACAAACCTGCTTGTTAATGAAAAGACAATATTGAAATTTTATGCAGCTAACAGAGAACAGTTGACATTTTGATACAAGCACTGGTCTGAATCACACAGTCTCCAAGCTTTCTATAAAAGTTTTATTTTTGTGAACGATAGTCCCTAAAAAGGTGTGCAATTAACTCTTCACTTGAACTTGATATGATAGCACAATTGCTCTTGTATACATTAATGAAAAATAGTAAGTGGTAGTTTAGAGCAAAAAGTGTATACATGTATAATATAAACAAGAGGACCATGATGGTCCTGAATCGCTCACCTCTTCTCACATGATCCAGTTTTGAGTATGACGTCGTTTTTTCTATTATATGACATAGTGACCTAGTTTTTGAGCTCATGTGACCCAGTTTTGAACTTGACCTAGATATTATCAAGATAAAAATTCTGACCAATTTTCATGAAGATCCATTGAAAAATATGGTCTCTAGAGAGGTCACAAGGTTTTTCTATTATTTGACCTATTGACCTAGTTTTTTAAGGCACGTGACCCAGTTTCAAACTTGACCTAGATATCATCAAGGTGAACATTCAGACCAACTTTCATACAGATCCCATGAAAAATATGGCCTTTAGAGAGGTCACAAGGTTTTTCTATTATTTGACCTACTGACCTAGTTTTTGAAGGCAGTGACCCAGTTTCGAACTTGACCTAGATATCATCAAGGTGAACGTTCTGACCAATTTTCATAAAGATCTTGTGAAATATATGGCCTCTAGAGAGGTCACAAGGTTTTTCTATTTTTAGACCTACTGACCTAGTTTTTGACCGCACGTGACCCAGTTTCGAACTTGACCCAGATATCATCAAGATGAACATTCAGACCAACTTTCATACAGATCCCATGAAAAATATGGCCTTTAGAGAGGTCACAATGTTTTTCTATTATTTGACCTACTGACCTAGTTTTTGAAGGCACGTGACCCAGTTTCGAACTTGACCTAGATATCATCAAGGTGAACGTTCTGACCAATTTTCATGAAGATCTTGTGAAATATATGGCCTCTAGAGAGGTCACAAGGTTTTTCTATTTTTAGATCTACTGACCTAGTTTTTGAAGGCACGTGACCCAGTTTCGAACTTAACCTAGATATCATCAAGGTGAACACTCTGACCAATTTTCATGAAGATCCATTGAAAATAATGGCCTCTAGAGAGGTCACAAGGTTTTTCTATTTTTAGACCTACTGACCTAGTTTTTGATGGCACGTGACCCAGTTTCGAATTTGACCAAGATATCATCAAGGTGAACATTCTGACCAAATTTCATAAAGATCCCATGAAAAATGTGACCTCTAGAGTGGTCACAAGCAAAAGTTTACGGACGGACGGACGACGGACACCGCGCGATCACAAAAGCTCACCTTGTCACTTTGTGACAGGTGAGCTAAAAATGGAAAAAATCCAAAAATGCAGACATAAAATAAAACATTTCATTGCAGAAAAATAAATAGAAAATGCACAACCCATGTTTTGATCAAATGCAGTTAGTGTATAAATATTTGTTCAATGGAAATATCTCTATAAAATACAAAGCAAAAATTAGGTACAAGCAGCAGGTAAAGGAGTGCGTATCTGGTTAAATAATCAGAGAATGGGCAACACATAGATTCCGCATAACATGGTTTCTCCTTATTCTAAACTTTTTCATTTCCCATTTCAGAAAATGTTAAACACTAAAAAGTAACTATCTTGGACATAACTTGGTTAAGACTGATGTATAGGAACATAGATCAAGGAGTCACAAGTCATGCTTCACAATGAAAGTTTTGGTTTCCATGTGCTACGTGGTGCATTCTGGGTATATTTGATTTGCATCTCTGAGAAAAATGTGTAGGCGTGTATATGCCTATAAATGATCAAATGATGTCTTTGAACTGTTGAATGTATGTCTCGTATTTAACACTATGTAAGAAAACTTGGCAGCTGAATTTACTAACATCAGTGAGGTGAAGAAACTGGAAATTCATGCAAGAAAACAAGAAGGTCATGTTGGCCCTAGATCCCTCACCTGAGTCTCAACAGTTTTGATAGGGGATCGCACATGGACATTATTCTTCAATTAGGGCAGTGTTTTCTGACAGGAAGATTTTTTAAGTTTCCTCTAAATACACATACGAAACACTAAATTCATATAGCAGAAAATGACTACAAGCTCTGGAGGCCAAGTTTTTGACAAACTTTAAAAGCTCACCATAAACACCTTGTGCTCTGGTGAACTAAAAATTTAAAGTTAACTTTGAGAGTCATGTCATCAAATTCTCCTAATATGTAGCTAGTGGGTTTTTTTTGCATGAATATAAATGAAATCTGGAAATAAAAACATCATAGGACCATTCCCCCTCTGTGATAAAATATTGTGTATATTATGCATCAGTACTTGTTTTTGAAAAATTAAATGACTTGAAGTTATCTAGCATAGACCTAGGCCTTGGTCGTTCTTCAAGATTTAAATGTCTTGGTCTTAATACAACTGAAGATCTTGCAGACACCTGGCTCCTAGGGGTCACTGAGTCTTTATTTTTATCCCCTTCCTGGGCCTCAGGTTTGCCCGTAATGAGAGACACTGAAGATCTACTGGCTCGAATTATTTCCATTATCATAGTTTTACAATCACAACATATGCTCATCTGAGGTCCTGTAAAATACGGAAACAATATTTGTTCAAATATCAATTACTTATGCTATAAAAACAAATAATCACTACGAAATATCAGCAAAATATGTAATGTTTTATTACAACCATTGCACATGACATTGTGTAAATATCACAATTCCTCCAGAAAGTGCACTTGTTATATCAGGAAATTTAAAATATCTCGAAGTATCAAAACTGTTAATTTACCTTTCTTGTAAACCATGCAAGTTTTTAAAATATAAACGTAGAATAAAACCTCCTAACAATAAAAACCCTTAAAGATTTCATCCAGCCTTGCTCATTCATCATTCAAAGAAAAAGCAATCTAACAGATGTGCTTATAAGTTTCAAGTTAATTGAAAAGTCAAGGCCTTATGGGCATCTATATACCTTTCAACAATGCCTTGTTAGGAGGTGGCCTTGACCCTACACCAACACCAATGGTATGTGACCTCTGTAGAGACTTTCTCCTAGTGGCTGTTTTATTCTCCTCTGATACTGGAGTGTCTGGTTCCTCAGCTGTTTTATTATTGCTGTCTGTCTCAGCAAGCTTTCTGTTGGTGACAGGGCTATGTGGAACGGAACCAGTGCTGTAAATGTTTAAAACCAATTGTAGATATTTGACTGACCAACTAATAGCTTACAGAAAACTTATATTCCGCGACATACTTCCAGTAATCAAGGTTTATGGGCTTAAAATATGTATATATTTGGGAAACTTCTCAAGAGTTTCAGAATACTGTGAAATGATTTAATTTCATATGAATGAGATTTCGTGGTTTTGGCCAAAACTTACAGGCTGTCAAAATGTATATTGTATGTACAATGCATTTTAGAATGTTATCAGAATGAATACCATTCATATGCTATGGCTTTTCAAGTATGTTTTTGTTTTAAAAGAACAGGACAAAGTGTAAAAGTAACCACAGAAATGTTACAAAAAACAACTATCATTCACTTTGGGTTACCTCAACACAGCTATCTTCTATTATAATAATGAATGAGTCTCTTTTCTTTGACTGTTTTGACTTTTAAGGCAATGTAATTTTTCTTATGATTTATATTAATCCTGAGCTACACAACTGAATTAGAAACAAAATGCATATTTACCTTTCATAGACTTTAAGGGCTTCTAGCACTTCTGGACTTAAAGGAACAGGACTGAGAGTATACACAGGGATCTTCTCAAAATATATATTTACCTTTCATAGACTTTGAGAGCTTCTAGCACTTCTGGACTTAAAGGAACAGGACTGAGTGTATACACAGGGATCTTCTCAAAATGTATATTTACCTTTCATAGACTTTGAGAGCTTCTAGCACTTCTGGACTTAAAGGAACAGGACTGAGAGTATACACAGGGATCTTCTCAAAATGTTCTGTAGGAACACTCATCTGAAATAATCAACAGCATATCTCATACATAAATCTGTTTTAATCCTATCATTCCTTGAATTGACTTCAACATAATTATTTATCATAAATAATCCAGCTTATTTCTGCATCAGCTTTTTATGTTCCATAAATGTGTGGACAGAGCATGGATGCCCTCTCTATGTGATGTAACAACATGGAAGTTTGAGTCCGGTACTGGAACTTTGACAATAGAACACATAATATTAACTTATAGACAAAGAACTACCATTAATGTTTATTTCATCTTTATATAAATTACTAAATGTCAAAATCCCTTGTTATGGTGAAATTTTGTACCAAGTTATTTGAATATCCTTCTGTGTATATAAAACTTAAAGACCAGACAAGAAAATGGTTTAACATCTCTGACTTCTATTCAAGCAGGATCTTGCCCTTTGAGCTATGACATCAGTATTGTCCTGTTCTAATGAAAACAAACACGATTGTTCTTAAACCGTGTCTATGTACAACTACATACAGGACTTTTTATTTTAAAACTTCTACTGTTTTAGTGGGTTCATATACATCTTCAAGTGACAAGTGTTTCCTTTCAAAAAACAATGCTGTAACACGAATTTAGACAGAAATGCCGATACATTTAATGAAAACTTGTGAAATCCAAGTTAAATCCATAAACAGCGATGATCTGAGATTTAATAAAAAAATATATCAAAATCAAAGTTTCTTCTCAATAAAAAACAATGTGTTTCTTTAATGATTCGAAGGGTGTATCTGAGTTTGTGTGTGTGTATATTCTGGTTCAACGTCTTTTTCAATGAATTTTCAGTGATATAAATGACACTATGACAGTGTTTATTTATCTCAGACATTAGATATAGCAATTCCGTTTATGTTCAAGTATTGATTAATTTGGAGGTCGTGATCTCTAGAAATATGAGAGATTGGTGCTGATTGTGCTTTATTATTCGTAATACTTCTGTTGTGTGCACAGCAATTCTTTCAGCAATTGTATTGGTGTTTTTCTTTTTCAAATAAAATCTTCAAAATGGAATTAATATTTTGGGTTAATTTTATGAGAGAAGAAAACGATAGTTCTACATGTATTTTATACGCGATATTAGTAATAAAATTGGAAATACACCCGACCAATTTAATTGATATCGCAACTTGGATAGAAAAAAAATAATCAACTGAAAAGTTCATTCCAGTAAATAAATAAGACCGACAAAAAATGTCATAAAGACTGCAATATCCGCGACAAAATGCTGTTGTATTTGGGGGAAATTGGCATAAAAGGCTTAATGTATACGGTTGTAAATATTTTTGTCACCACATAAAATGTTTAAATACATATCTCAGATATTATTGCATAAAGTGTACGAAAAACCATAAAGACACTTACTATCATATTTCGTTATCTTTTACATCATAATTAATTGTTTAAAATTGAAGTTGCTGGTAAGAGAAAGAACTTCAAAAGAGGAAAACATAAGTTTTGTGATCCTTAATTGTAAAGTTGAAAGTAAGGAAACTAAAGCAAATGGAGCATGTCGGGAATGTAAAGAGTACATGTGTACTATGTGCTTTCGGCATCATCTGAAGGGTAAATTGGGTATAATCTATGTATTACTTCCAACAGACGACATGTCTTCAATGCCATTTGATAGCAATACAGAATACATAGAAAAAGTGAGAAGCACGATAACGAACCCATAAAATCCTATTGTCGTTTACATGGTAGTGTAGGGCATGGCGACTGTATAGTATTAGGACATTCAGCCTGTAGGCCGGAGTATATCAAAGACATAGCGAAGTCATTTCCTTATGAAGAACAATTCGAAAAATTGATGGCGAAACTGTAAATGTTTAAATCGTATAATACAGCCAATGAAATAGCCATTCAAAAGAATAGGGAAGAAATGAAACAAATGAATGAAAAAGTGATAAAAGAAATTCAACAATTTAGATCAGATATAAATAAATATTTGGATAATGTAGAAGCTAACGTCTTATCTGATGTGAGAAAATTAACCTTAGAAAACACACAAATACAGAGAAAGCTCGAGAAAGACGTTCAATCGTTGACATCTGAAATCGAAGAAGTAAAGCAGAAGTTAAACACGCAGCTGCATGGAGGAAATGCATTGTTTATCAATGCAGTTAGCTGTAAGTCTAAACTGAATGACATTGAGAAAGTGCATACGCGAATAAAGCAAGAGCATTCTTTGAAAAGATTTGAATTTGTTCCTGACAAGACAGTCTCTGGAATATTACAAGCTGCACAAAAGTTTGGGAGTCTGAAGATTGATTCCGGTCTCGATACAAGTAAGCAACATGCTATCAGGTACAGTACAGCATGATAAAATATAATTTAATTTTGCATTGGATAAATCATAAGCACATGTATAACAAGAACATCACATCAGTCACACTATTTATTGTTTTGTACTTGTACATCATTCAAATATGTACTAGCAGGTTTTTTTTATTTTTTATTTCTCAAAAGTAGGTTATAGCATATAGCATATAATATGTGAAATATTATATAAGTAGGTGATAACATACTGAGTTGTTTGAAAAATTTGCATAATCCAAGACTTGTGCCCTGACCCTTGCCATGTTAGATTTCTTTAAAGAATTTGTCTGTCCTTCAGTTCGGACAGTACCATCGAGTGATTAAAGGATGTTTACCAAAAGATACTGACCGATAGGCGAAACAGCGCAGATCTTGATCAGACAGCACTGCTGTCCAGGCCAGTCAAGATCTACACTGGTCTCAAAGTCAGAACCAATTGTGTCAAACAAAACAAGGGTCAAAGCAATACCATAATATAATTACTATAGACTATTTAGCTAAATAAAGGGAATTAATTCCTACAAGCATAATACGCTAATCATAACACAGTTATTTATTGTTCTTGTTTGTAATACCTACTTCTTATAACCTTAATAAAATAACAAAAATAAAAGATACCAGATCGGCATGGTACCAGATACCAGAGCCTATGCCAGAAAGCTTGGGAAAAAAGGGGTGGGGGGGGGGGGGAGAAGGGACAAAAACAAAATAGGGTTTGGTGGTGCAGCACTGGGGATATTCAGAAACAAGCTGTACAGAAGAAAGATTAGTTGTCTAGTGAAAGCAGAGATAGACAATCACTCCATTTCATATTGAATTTGTTTAAATTGTTTTCTTTTTTAGCGTTAAAATGTTCAAGTTTCAATAGTATTTCCATTTGTGTTTTGAACAATTGAAAGCTTGGAAATATGTTTCTAGTTCGACATTGATATATAAAAAATTTCGCATTTAGTAATATATTCATTAATGCAATGCTAAATTTTTCGTTACCTAAAATAATATCTGTCTTTGACCATTCAGTGGAAATATTCGGAGAAGTTTCGTTTATCCATCTTTTGACCTCAGTCCAGTATAAGTTACTGTAACGGCAATCATAAAATAATTGTTTTAAAGTTTCAGTTTCTGTATTACAGAAAGAACATAACGAATCATTTCTTATACCCATTATTTGGAGAGAGTAATTTGTTGCAATGATTCTATGATTCAATCTAAATTGAAACCATTGCAACTTTGTATCTGTAGTTATTTACAATGAAAGGAAATTTATATATATATTTCCAGTTAAAAAGCGCATAGATTTTTCTACATATTTTTGTTTGACTATTAATTATTTTAACTAGCAGGTTAGTTAATCCAATGTTTGTTTGTTTGTGGGGAGTTTATTAAAAGATTTTGACACATTGAGGTATTATTATTTTTGCTTTAGAGTAAAACATGAAAA
Organism: Mercenaria mercenaria; assembly: GCF_021730395.1. Lineage (NCBI taxonomy): Eukaryota > Metazoa > Mollusca > Bivalvia > Venerida > Veneridae > Mercenaria > Mercenaria mercenaria. The sequence continues at coordinate 1,733 of NW_026460232.1, read as the reverse complement.
AGAAATTATTCATCTGTCATTTGTTTCGTTATAGGAGTAAAACCGTTCGAATTTGCTGTTGGTGCACGTGTACTTCGGGGCCCTGATTGGAATTGGGAAAATGAGTTGAATCGTCTAACCTTAAAAATTGAAGACGGTTTTGCAAATAAACATCATTTTCGTTTAAACGGTATAAATTGCAAATAATGATTTTTAAAGTTTTGAATTAAAGCTGTAATTTGTAAATACAAACATTATTTCTTTAGAATTGAGACAAGCAATATTTCATCTGATAAATTGTATACCTAGGGAGATTATCACTTGCATGTTATTTGTTTTCATATATCAGGAGAGTATTTAAAATTTTTATTTGAGGACGGTGGAGGACTAGGCACTGTGGCAGGATTTGATGATGGCTGGGCGCGTGTGACTTGGGACGCAGGCATATCGAATAATTACAGAATCGGACAAGAAGATGCCTTCGATCTTGAAATCGTTTAGAAACATGAAGTTTACATTATTTTTTAAGTGGAAACTCTACAGGTCGCTCAACACGATAGTATGTAAATATTGCTGACTCAGATTTGACAGAGCCTGTTCATTCCCTTCCCTCAAGCCCAAGGCTGAGCAGAACTCACATTAATTTTGCACACGCATTACAATTTAGAGTTTTCATACGGCGGATCAAGCCCAATGATTTACCTAAATTAAAAAGTGCTTATCTTTTATAAACATAAAGAAGTTTTCCACAGTTTCATCCAAACTTTCTGTTTTATGAGAATTATGACGACAGTCAGTTTCTCTTAAATCCTTATGTGATAGTTCTATCTCTTTAAAGTGATGGTTTCACTGATTTCGGTTTAATGATATTGCTTTAAAACGTTTTATGAAACACTGGTTAAAGAAATAATATGCGAAAGTACTGTATTATGTTTAAATTTATGATCATGAATTGATGGTCTAATATTCAGCTCATCTTGGAACATTAACTAGTAAAGGACTCATCACAGTTAGCCTTTTAGCTATGTTATTTGTTAGCTTTTAATATTGGTTTTCCGATACTTTAACATAATATTTCTGAAGCAGCTTAAATCAGTTTTGGACACAAGACCTATGGTGTCTTTCTTTATAATTATCTTGATAAAAACAAAACTAATCCAGTCAGACTAATGAACATAAAACAAATCTCTGGCAAAATGAATAATTGACGTATTGGCGGTATTTCAACAATTACAGTCGAAAACAAATAAAAATACAATAATTTTAGCCCGTTTCATCAATTTCAAACAGGATATTTTGAATTAGTGTATATTATCAAATTTGAAATTCATGAAAATCCAAGACCCTACAACTTGTTAAAACGAGTGAAAGAGACCTATAAATTCACCATAACAATAACGGATTGGACATGAAAGCTGTGGCCAAAACATTACATTTCCGCAAGTGAAATTTAAAACCTTTTATGTTACATGCATAATAAACAATATATTTCCATATTTTGACAATTCACTGAATCAAAATAAATATGCAGGTTTTAAACCATATTTCAATTCGATTTTCTTGCATTTCTGATGAAACAATAAAGTAAACATTTGTATTTTGTGACAGTAGGACAGCAATTAGGTGGTTGCTCCGTGATTTAATTACATACACATTGGTAGTGTACACGTACAATGACATCGAACTTAACTGTATTGAAAGTTTTGTAAGAATGTGATGATTCAAAAAACCTCATAACTTTACATCTCGGGATC
>NW_026460231.1:0-2063 GCF_021730395.1 Mercenaria mercenaria | reverse complement strand
AGTCCTATATAAAATTCCAAACCTAGCTACTGTTATAATAATCCTTTTATTATATATCTCTACCTTTTTGTTTGTTGTATTTGTATTGAACGTAAACAGGAAAACATTTCCCTTATACTCGGAACACATTAAAATAATTCATAAAGTTTTGGCGCCAAACCAGTTTTCAGAACATGTATATATGCGTGAAAATGTTTTTCAAACGTTTACATTATATGAAGAAAATAACATTCTAGAATATAATTTACAGGTACGCGAGAGCGGTATGTCTCCCTCGTGCATTCGACTCTTTCCCTGCCGATATATGCACAGTGTTCGGATGGGGCGCCACTCGTTACGGTAAGTGTCTGACACGTTTCCTGTCAATATATGTGGTGCTTCTAAACAAAGTAAGTGCTTAAAAGGATTGACGACACGTTCCCTGCCAAGGTATGTAAAGTGTGTGGATAGGGTGCTACTAGCTACGGTAAGGATTAATGGCGATTGACACGTCCCTGTTCGGTATTTGTACAGTATCCGGATGAAGTGTCACCCATTACGGTAAGTGACACGTTCCGTTGTGATGAAAATACAGTACCCGGAAGTTTCTGAAAATTGAGCGGAAGCACTGATACATGTGTAACACTGTTAGAGTACGGAATCAGAAGTCGTGTTTTCGGACCTCCCCCACCCCCCACCCCCACCCACTCCCAATCTTTCATCAGAATAAGAAAGACACGCATAAGAGCCAGGGAAGTTTAGAGAATTGAAGCATCTTCTGTATCTTGTTCTGTCCGCCATCTTACATTACTAACAGTCTTCTAGGGAGCCAGCCATATGGGTTTCTAGCACCGACTGTAAATAGGCTTATATATAATCAAACAAAAATATTTTTCAATAATGTACAATATTGTCAGTCTTACCAATTTGATTCTCCTAAAATAGATCAAAATCGATGGACCATTTTTTTTTTCAGAACAAGATTTGTTCAATATCGTTGTGCTCCAATTACATAGCGATTTAATACCAAATGAATGGGCAACAGTTACTAACCATATTTTGTGTTCTAATAAATAAATCCAAATGGACGGGCACTAATTTCTAACCAAATTTTGTGTTCTATAAATAGATCCAAATGGACAGGTACCAATCATGACTAACCAATTGGAATATGTTACTCTGAGAACAATTTCAAACGATGATTGTAAGTACTATCTAGGAAATAGCAGCGTCCATTCAACAAATATCTGCGCAGGGTTGACTTCTACTGGAGGCAAAGACGCTTGTGAGGTAAATGAATTTATTTTCTGCGATAGCGCAAGGAGGACATCCGAAAAAATATCTTTTTTATCTTGTTCACTCGACACAGCATCACGACTTTGTAGTTTTTTCGTACTTAGACGAAAAAATATTTGGAATGATGTGCCTGTTTTCTAGATGTAAAATAGTGTGTATGAGACCGACGACACATTAGTATTACATAGGAGCAAATACAAAATAAACTCAGTCTGCTGTTTTTTCTAGATATACAGTTTTTGTTTCTTTTTTCGGACCGTTTCCTTCAATTTGATTGGCTAACAGAATTTGTTACAAGTGTGTAAAACTAACTTATTCGGATAACTTTTGTGCTGCTCCCGTTGTTGGACTTTTTTCCCCACTTTTTATTTAGACTGCTAGTACAGAGATTTGAATTAATTTGAAAACACTGACTATAGAAAGAAACACATGAAACCTCGTACACATATCTGCGATAACACCCGGCCGTTATCGGATACCGGTACTTCGATTTTGGGTAAAACAAAAACAAAAATGACATTTATTCCTTTAATCAATTTGAAAAGACTTGATTTATTATATCATTATGTACTTTTTTACTGCTTCGGCTCAAAGTACGTGCACGTTTTTGACACGCCATACCATGTAGGATAAAGGGTTAAGAAAATTAAGCAACTTCAGGCGTTACCGAAGTCCATGTTTAAGCACCTTTAATATACTAATAATGCACACGTGATGAAAGACGGCAATTTCCGTTTACTGAGGTATTTTTAGTATTGGATATTTCGCATTTATCGTTTTTTTGTATG
>NW_026460230.1:0-14248 GCF_021730395.1 Mercenaria mercenaria | reverse complement strand
GATTTTTTAAGTTGTAAGTCATTTTCAAGGACTAGCATAAACTTCAATGACTTTTCAAGGACTAGCATAAACTTCAATGACTTTTCAAGGTATACATGTGTGCAAACCCCTGAATAGGACTCAGTTCTGTATTATAACAAGAAAGAAAACTTCTGTATGCAAATGACATTGTTTATATGTTAATTTTCAATTTTTCCCAATTTAGACAGTTTATTGCAATAAATATTTTCTGTTTCAGTGTACGTGGCATTCCCAAAATGATTTAAACAGGCCTTCTGAAACTAGTAGGTTAGGCCACACCTTGCTCAAAGATGTACATACAAATTTTAACATATCAAGAATAATTAAGTTATTAACATTTATATTTAATCATTATTCTGAAAAGTGTTATTCTATTTATTTTTTTTTGGATACTAATGCATGATATTTCTACTGTTATATTACAGCAGTATAACTTACCCAGACAAGTATATTGAAGGCTATAAAGCAGTATCTGACACAGCAATATGCCGATCCTTTATGCTTTCCCATTGTGTGCCTATCTTGTACCTACAACAGGCAGTTCTGACATCCACACACCACGTCAGCTTCTATTATCTTTACATCTAAAGCATAACAAGGAACAGGTTTTTCTAAAGATGTATCAAAAATAAACAAGAGGACCAAATGGTCCTTGGTCGCTCACCCAAGGAATATCTCAAAATTCAAATCAGAGTTATGGGGAATGTTTCTCCTGGTGTAGACTTTGATAGTAGATTTTAAGTTTCAAGTCAACAGCTTTGATAGTAACAGATATTGAACTTTATTTAAAATGTTAACCTAAAAATTCTATGTTAAAAATGGGCATAACTCTGTAAAAATTCAAATCAGAGTTAAGTTATGTTTCTCCTTGTGTGGACTTTGACAGTATATAACTACTTTAAGTTTCAAGTAGATAGCTATAATAGTAACACAGATATTGGAATTTACAAAACAAGAGCTGTCCGTAAGACAGCCAAGCTCGACTATTCGAAATATTGTCCCAGAAGCAGGAAAATATTACCCAAAAAGGTTAAATATCAAAAGAGTTTTAAGTTCAAAAGGGGGAATAATTTGACCGAAAATGCATATCAGTTATAGGACTTGCTGCTATCAACTAGTTTTATAACCTAGAAGGCACATGTGAAGTTTCAATTCAATATCTGCATTAGTTTTGGAGATAGAAACTTGCATGTAAAACTTTAACCAGAATTTTCAAAGTCCAAAAGGGGGCATAATTTGCCCAAAATACATGCCAGAGTTATGGGACTTGATCCAGTGAGGTTAGTAATTGATCTAGAAAAAGAAAAAATAAGTTTCAAATCTATATGCCTTTTAGAAATAGCTGTATGTACTTGCACACAAAACTTTAACCAGAATTTGCTAAGTCCAAAAGGGGGCATAATTTGGCCAAAATGAAGGTCAGAGTTATGGGACTTGGTGCTATCAACTAGTTTTATAACCCCAAAGACACATGTGAAGTTTCAAATCAATATCTGCATTAGTTTTGGAGATAATAACTTGCATGTAAAACTTTAACCAAAATTTTCTAAGTCTAAAAGGGGGCATAATTTGCTCAAACAAGAGCTGTCCGTAAGACAGCCAAGCTCGACTATTCGAAATATTGTCACAGAAGCAGGAAATTATTACCCAAAATGTGAAATATCAAAAGAGTTTTAAGTTAGAAAGGGGACATAATTTGACCAAAATACATATCAGAGTTATGGGACTTGATGTTAGCAACTAGTTTTATAACCCCGAAGAAACATGTTAAGTTTCAATTCAATATCTGCATTAGTTTTGGGGATAGTAACTTGCATGTAAAACTTTAACCAGAATTTTAAGAGTTATGGAACTTGACCCAGTGAGGTTGGTAATTGACCTAGAAAAAGAATAAATAGGTTTCAAAGCTATATGCCTTTTGGTAATAGCTGTATGTACTTGCACGCAAAACTTTAACCAGGATTTTCTAAGTCCAAAAGGGGGCATTATTTGCCCAAAATACATGTCAGAGTTATGGGACTTGGTGCTATCAACTAGTTTTATAACCCCGAAGACACGTGTGAAGTTTCAATTTAATATCTGTAGTAGTTTTGGAGATAGTTACTTGCATGTAAAACTTTAACCAGGATTTTCTAAGTCCAAAAGGGGGCATAATTTGCCCAAAATACATGTCAGAGTTATGGGACTTGATCCAGTGAGATAGGTAATTGATCTAGAAAAAGAAAAAATAAGTTTCAAATCTATATGCCTTTTAGTAATAGCTGTATGTACTTGCACGCAAAAATTTAACCAGAAATTTCTAAGTCCAATATGGGACATAATTTGGGCCAAAATACATGTCAGAGTTATGGAACTTGACCCAGTGAGGTTAGGTAATTGATCTAGAAAAAGAAAAATAAGTTTCAAATCTATATGCCTTTTAGTATTAGCTGTAATTATGTACTTGCACGCAAAACTTTAACCAGAATTTTCTAAGTCCAAAAGGGGGCATAATTTGGCCAAAATGAAGGTCAGAGTTATGGGACTTGGTGCTATCAACTAGTTTTATAACCCCGAAGGCACATGTCATGTGAAGTTTCAATTCAATATCTACATTAGTTTTGGAGATAGTAACTTGCATGTAAAACTTTAACCAGAATTTTCTAAGTCCAAAAGGGGGCATAATTTGCTCAAAATACATGTTAGAGTTATGGAACTTGACCCAGTGAGGTGGTAATTGACCTAGAAAAAGAAAAAATAAGTTTCAAAGCTATATGCCTTTAAATGATAGCTGTATGTACTTGCATGCAAAAACTTAACCAAGGTGTGACGCCGACGCCGACGCCAGGGTGAGTAGAATAGCTAGACTATTCTTTGAATAGTCGAGCTAAAAACACGTCAGAGTTATGGGTCTTGACCCAGTGAGGTTGGTAATTGATCTAGAAAAAGAAAAAGTAAGTTTCAAATCTATATGCCTTTTAGAAATAGCTGTATGTACTTGCACGCAAAACTTTAACCAGAATTTTCTAAGTCCAAAATGGGGCATAATTTGGCCAAAATGAAGTCAGAGTTATGGGACTTGCTGCTATCAACTAGTTTTATAACCCCGAAGACACATGTGAAGTTTCAAATCAATATCTGCATTAGTTTTGGAGATAGTAACTTGCATGTAAAACTTTAACCAAAATTTTCTAAGTCCAAAAGGGGGCATAATTTGCTCAAAATACATGTCAGAGTTATGGGACTTGACCCAGAGAGGTTGGTAATTGACCTAGAAAAAGAAAAAATAAGTTTCAAAGCTATATGCCTTTAATTGATGGCTGTATGTACTTGCATGCAAAAACTTAACCAAGGTGTGACGCCGACGCCGACACCGACGCCAGGGTGAGTAGAATAGCTAGACTATTCTTCGAATAGTCAAGCTAAAAATTTAACCAACCACAGTGGCAGTATTTTATAAGCTCTCCTTTCTTTGAAAAGGCGAGCTAAAAACTGGTGTCAAAACTTGGAAAGGACATACATGTTAGAATATTTTTCTTTAACTAAATTTCATGAATATCCAGTGTTTAATGCCGCTGACTTAGTTCTTAGTTCTTGTCCCCAGACGACCCATAATCGAACTTAACAAGTTAACAAGCTTTTCCTTTAATCTGAGTGGTGACCTAGTTTTTGACCCAACATGATCCAGTTTCAAACTTGGAATAGGAATCAAGATAAACCTTCTTACCAAGCTTCATGAAGATAGGGTCATAAATATAGCCTCTAGAGTGTTAACAAGCTTTTCCTTTCATTAGGGCAGGTGACCTAGTTTTTTGACCACACATGACCCAGTTTGGAACTTGGCCTACGAATCATCAAGATAAACATTCTGACCAAGTTTAACGAAGATAGGATCATAAATGTAGCCTCAAGAGTGTAAACAAGCTTTTCCTTTGATTTGACTGGGTGACCTAGTTTTCGATCCCATATGACCCAGTTTGAACCTGGCATAGGAATCATCAAGATAAACATTCAGACCAAGTTTCGATTCATAAATGAGGCTTCTAAGGTGTTAACAAGCTTTTCCTTTGAATTGAGCAGGTGACCTAGTTTTTGACCCCACATATTCGCAAAATAAAATAAAATAAGTGAAATCAAATCATAAAATTTAAAGTAATGAAAATTTTTTAAAATCCTTTGAAGCTTTTATTTAGAATATAATTATATGTGTGTATGCCAATTTTCAAGACAAAATATTTATATTTTGTATGGTTTTGAAAAGAAAAACTTATACGGGTGTTGATTTCGCCCGATTCTAATTCTATATGCTCGGAAAACTCAAGTGACAGGCAAAATCAAATCATAAAATTTAAAGTAATGAATATTTTTCAAAATCCTTGTAAGAAATGATAAAAATGTCCGAAAATCATCACGAAAACGGGAGACAAATATGGAAAATGAAGGTCAACATTTAAAATTCTTGATAAAATAGCTTTTCTTAAATTTCATTTTTTCACCATACCAGTCCTTTTCAATATTTATAATTTCTGCTTATTTAAAGCATATAATTATACTTGTTTTGGCCCAAACAAAGCCTCAGCAATGATAATAAATTTGCTATAGATCGTAATGGCTGACCGGCTCATAATATAATCGTATCAAACAAACAAAATAATTATTTTAATTATCCAATTTGTTGTTCTATTCAGTAATAAGATAAGATAGTTTTTATTTTAAGTCAGCAAGACATGTAACAATACAGTCAACATAAGCTGTATACCGCTTAATAACAAGTGGTACCAGTGTTTTTTTTTCTGGCCAATTTGGGGCCGAAATTGGGCCCCAATCCCAATGGCAAATAGTATGTTTTTTCCTAATTTCAAGCTAAAATTCCCAAAGTTAAATTTTTCTTACTTTTTCAAACAAGACTGTACCTATGAAACCTTGAAACACAAGACAATTTGCTTACTTAATGCATAATGATAAATTTTATGACATTTTTTTTCCTTAAATGTGACATTTTAATAGAAAATATGACTTTTAACAATTCCCAATTTTGGTGTTTTACGATGCATTTTTCCCAATTGTAAAGGCCCTGGCCCCATTCCCAAATCAGTGGAAAAAACACTGGGTTACAACAAACACGATAATCTAAGGCTGCATTGTTTATCAATTAACTTTTACACATTGATCAATAAACACCTTTGATAATGACTGGGCATTATTGTACTAAATAAAAACCACGAGATCATGACCACGTGTCAGTCGGCGCGTGACGTGATTGACATCTGTCAGTAGCTAATTAACATATGACGCTCCGCCATACTTCCGCTTGTGCCGGCAAACAATATTGAAATTCACTAGATGAAATTCAGTGGGATTTTGAATAACAAGGGGCAGAACTTGCGAACTCGAGACGCATCAAAGAAAATTCCTGCAAGTCAAGCCGACACACAGGGCAGGTCAAATACGAGTTTCTCTTTAATTTCGAGGGCCAAAACCCGGAAGTTCGGGTCAACCGAACACCCTGGGCATGACTAGATACCGGAAAGGGTCCTTTCCGTGATATTTGATCGGAAAGGGCCTAACATGATCGGAAAGGGCCTGCCATATGTTTATTATTGGAATTGATTTAACTATTTCTTCATATTTCATTATGACATAATAAAAGAAAATAAATTACGAAAAAAAGTTATCAATTTGTTATTTTTAAATGAAAATAAGAGTCATGGCATAAACCGCGCTGATCGGAAAGGGCTTAACATGATCGGAAAGGGCCTGATATATGTTTATTATTGGAACTAATTTTATTATTTTTTCACATTTCATTTAACAAATGAAAAAGAAATTATTTAAGATAAAAAAATTATCAATATTCGATTTTTAAATGAATTATGGACAAAATACGGGTCATGACATAAACCGCGCTGATCGGAAAGGGGTTAACATGATCGGAAAGGGCCTGCTATATGTTTATTATTGGAAATTGTTTATTTATTTCTTCATATTTCATTTATCAAATCAAAAAGAGAAGAAAATACGAAAAAAAATATTTGAATTTTTGATTTTTAGATGAATTATAGGCAAAATACGCGCCAGTACATAAAGCGCGCTGATCGGAAAGAGCTTAACATGATCGGAAAGGGCCTGTTATATGTTTATTATTGGAAATTATTTATTTCTTTCTTCATATTTCATTTATCAAATCAAAAAGAAAAGAACTTAAGAAAAAAATAACATTTATTTTTATTTTTAAATGAATTATTGACAATATACGCGTCAGTACATAAACTAAATGTATTTTAGTTATATGTTTTAACTCCGTGTAAATTGCACATTGATGAGATGATAATAAATACAGATCTCCCTTAAATATTTATAAAACATGTATTTATTGGAAGTTTAATAATAACAAATATTCTTGCAATATACTTTTAAAGTTTATTGCTCATCGTTCTGTTAAAAGTACCTTATAATTGTTATTAACTAACGGACAGGTTATTCATATGTCACCTACCAATCAACAAGTTGAGTAAACACTGATTGCTACGTGTCAATCAAAATATTTAAAGAAGGTTAGATGTTTTTACGGCTTTTCGTTGACAAAATAATTTGCCATTTGCATGTCCAATCATCCTATTAAGTTTCGACATTGTAGGTCAAGTGGTTCTCAAGTTATTTCCAAAAAATGATTTTACATGAACAGGCCACTGTGACCTTGACCTTTAATAGACTGACCCCAAAATCAATAGGGGTCATCTACTCTGCATGTTCAATCATCCTATGAAGTTTCAACATTCTGGGTCAAGTGGTTCTCAAGTTATTGATCGGAACTGGTTATCAATGTTCAGGCCCCTGTGACCTTGACCTTTAACGGAGTGACCCCAAAAACAATAGGGGTCATTTACTCTGCATGAACAATCATCCTATGAAGTTTCAACATTCTGGGTCGAGAGGTTCTCAAGTTATTGATTGGAAATGGTTTTCCATGTTCAGGCCCCTGTGGCCTTCACCTTTAACAGAGTGACCCTAAAATCGTTAGGGAACATCTACTCTGCATGACCAATCATCCTATGAAGTTTCATCATTCTGGGTCAAGTGGTTCTCAAGTTACTGACCTTAAATAGTTTTCAATGTTCAGGCCCCTGTGACCTTGACCTTTCATAAAGTGACCCCAAAATCGTTAGGGGTCATCTACTCTGCATGACCAATCATCCTATTAAGTTTCAACATTCTGGGTCAAGTGGTTCTCAAGTTACTGACCGAAATGGTTTTCAATGTTCAGGCCCCTGTGACCTTGACCTTTAATGGAGTGACCCCAAAATCGATAGGGGTCATCTACTTTGCATGTACAATCATCCTATGAAGTTTCAACATTCTGGGTCTAGTGGTTCTCTAGTTATTGATCGGAAATAGTTTTCCATGTTCAGGCCCCTGTGACCTTGACCTTTGACAGAGTGACCCCAAAATCAATAGGGGTCATCTACTCTTCATGACCAATCATCCTATGAAGTTTCAACATTCTGGGTCAAGTGGTTCTCAAGTTACTGACCGGAAATGGTTTTCATTGTTCGGGCCCTTGTGACCTTGACCTTTAATGGAGTGACCCCAAAATCGAAAGGGGTCATCTACTTCGCATGTACAATCATCCTATGAAGTTTCAACATTCTGGCTCAAGTGGTTCTCAAGTTATTGATCAGAAATGGTTTTCAATGTTCAGGCCCCTGTGACCTTGACCTTTGACAGAGTGACCCCAAAATCAATAGGGGTCATCTACTCTTCATGACCAATCATCCTATGAAGTTTCAACATTCTGGGTCAAGTGGTTCTCAAGTTACTGACCGGAAATGGTTTTCAATGTTCGGGCCCCTGTGACCTTGACCTTTAATGGAGTGACCCCAAAATCAATAGGGGTCATCTACCCTTTATGACCAATCATCCTATGAAGTTTCAACATTCTGGGTCAAGTGGTTCTCTAGTTATTGATCGGAAATGGTTTTCAATGTTCGGGCCCCTGTGACCTTGACCTTTGATGGAGTGACCCCAAAAACAATAGGGGTCGTCTACTCCAGCAACCCTATGAAGTTTGAAGGTTCTAGGTCAAATGGTTCTCCAGTTATTGCTCGGAAATGAAGTGTGACGTACGGACGGACGGACGAACGGACGGACGGGGCAAAAACAATATGTCTCCTGGGGGAGACATAATAATTAGCTTCAGTACCTATTCAAATGTTGGTATGTGAAATGACGTGTAGTGAATACATACATTATTAACAAAATAGTAATACAATATAAAATAAAAGCATCAATACGACGTTTAGAAATAACATTACAGATTGGATATACCTACGAATACGTATTATTGTTATAAACGTATACGATAATGATTTTTAAATACATATGTTTTATATTTCAGGTATGTCTTCTTAAACATCGGAGGAAACAACATTGTCAACTACTGTTCGCCGGCTGATATATTTACGGCTTTATAAGCATTTCTTGTGCAAAAATAAAAATACTACCAAATGTACTTGTTTTTTTTCTTCAGTTCTTCAGTTTGCAGGAATAATGACAAGTATTAAATTAAATAAAAGCTTATCATATTAACTGCACTTACCTCACAGAATATACAGTTCGTCTTACACTGTTCCGTGCAAACGGTACACACGTTTTGCTTAAGAAACATGCATGCTAAGAATCAGGTGACTTTTTACCCAAAACATTTAGCAGCATTGTTTGAAGAAGCAATTAAAGTCAAAAAAGGCTATTATCTGTCCAAAAGGCAAAGTGTATAAAAATATTGTTATAATATAAAGACATTATTTGTCACATGGCACTTGTGTGTGCTTACAAATATACTGATTAATTGATAAAATCAATAGGTGTGATAATCCAATCAAACTCTATCAGGACTAATCAGAGGCACGTGTTTGTTACGCCGCATATATTCAAAGGCCGGTCCTTTCCAATCAGCGCGGTTTATGCACTGACATGTGTTTTGTGTATAGTTCATTTAAAAATCGATAATGATCTTTTTTCTTAATTTATTTTCTTTTGTTAAACGAAATACGAAATATGAAGAAACAATTAAATAAACATGTGACAGACCCTTTCCGATCATGTTAGGCCCTTCTCGATCACTGAGTTTATGTCATAACCCATATTTTGTCTATAATTCATTTAAAAATCATAAATAGCTATTTCATAATTCATAATTCATTTTCTTTTCTATTTCATAAATGAAATATGAATAAATAAATAAATAAGTTCCAATAATAAACAAACAGCAGGCCCTTTCCGATCATGTTAAGCCCTTTCCGATCAGCGCGGTTTATGTCATGACCCATATTTTATCTATAATTCATTTAAAATTCGAGTATTAATAATTGTTTTATTTTAAATTATTTTCTTTCTCATTTGTTAAATGAAATATGAAGTAATAATTAAATAATTTCCAATAATAAACATGTGACAGGCCCTTTCCGATCATGTTAAGCCATTTCCGATCAGCGCGGTTTATGTCATGACTCGTATTTTGTCTATAATTCTTTTAAAAATACAATGTAACAAATTGATAACTTTTTTTCGTAATTTATTTTCTTTTATTATGTCATAATGAAATATGAAGAAATAATTAAATAATTTCCAAGAATAAACATGTGACAGGCCCTTTTCGGAACATGTTAAGCCCTTTCCGATCAGCGCGGTTTATGTCATGACTCGTATTTTGTCTATAATTCATTTAAAAATAACAAATTGATAACTTTTTTTGGAATTTATTTTCTTTTATTATGTCATAACGAAATATGAAGAAATAATTAACTAAATTCGGCAATATCCGGTTTTGTCACCCTGGGGGAAGATTACTATAATGATTGATCTGGGTCATTGAGACGCTTGAATGACGCATGCGTAGTAATATAACTTTTACTTACCCATAATGCTCCGTTTCCCATGGCAACTGTCAAACTATTGTATTGTATTTACAGCAATGCAAAAATTCGTAGTGTTCAGTAATGCCTTTACTGTATAAAGATATTATGTCATTGTATTTAAATTAGCATCCTCACTATTGTTTCTACTGCTTGTAGTTTCTACTGTTTGTAGATTTAGTAACAATTGCTTACTTAGCAATTTAAAATAATTAAGCGGATCTGTGACTGTCTACTGAAAGTCGTCATCAGATGACGAACAAACCAAAAAGTTTGATTTACTGTACGGATTTTTGCTTCTTTTTTCTGATGTTGATTTCCCTTTCCCTTTCCCTTTTGGCTTTGATGATGTGGGCGCATATCCTTTGGGATGGCATACATTATCAGTTCTATTCTTTTTTCTAATTTGCCCTTCTTTCCGCCTAACATCGGCACACGCGCCTGTAGAAGGTTGACATCTCACCTGTTCAGGTGATGGTAAAACTGCTGGCTCAACAACTGTATCATCTAAAGAACTGTCAGAAAATAACTCTGAAATTAAGGCCACAGTTTCAGGCTTTAGTGTTCTCGTAGAACTTTGTCTTTGACCAGCTGTAAGATTGTCTTCATCTGATGTTGAACTTAGCATCAATGGATTTTCTACCGAGCCGGAAGGTGCAGATGTAGAAGGTACCTTTTCAACAGGCCTGGATTCAGCGTCTTCCTCATCAGAAGAAGTTGTAACTTCGCTTCCAGCATCAGTTACTTCTGGCTCTAAAGTCCAGTTGTTGAGGTCACTGCATACTGGTCCCGGCCAAGAGTCAAACAGAGGTGTTGTATACTGGTAATGCGGTGGGCCTTCTAAAGTGTATACAGACCTTAGCAGATCAAAGAAATTCTCGTATTTTCTCCCCTTCACCTCAGCCCTCCACATTACTTCTGCCAAATGACCTTCCCACTGGGAGGCTTGAGTGCCGGACATTTTCCTGAAATAATCCTTAGCATGCTTCCATGCTCCTTCAATCCTATTTGTGTGGACTGTAATTATTTCACCAGTTTCCACATTCTTGTATTCCTTTTTAAAGGCGTATTTATGCAACACGGAGAAATGATGGTACCCCAAATCGTTTAAGGCGCAATACGCAGTCCATCCGTCACTGTATATTGTAGACCCCTTTTCTACATGGCGTTCAATGATAGGAATTAAAACTGCATTTGAGCGGTTCTCTACCGGGTATACTATAACTGTATTAGACGATCTTCACCATGCCAAAGACCCATACCTGTTAAAATAATATAAATATTAACGCTTAAAAATGGTTTATCGGTCAGCAGAGCTATTCCTCCATCGCATTTTTAACATGTTACACTAAAGATGTTTTTACTGGTAAGTATATGAGCCGCGCCATGACAAAATCTACATAGTGGATTTGCCATTAGCATGAACCCAGAACAGCCTCCGCATCCGCCCAATCTCATCCGGATGCATGCTGTTGGCTTTAAAAGCCGATTACAAATTACAGAAATCGTTAGCGAAGAGCATGGATCCTGAGCAGACTGCACGCATGGGCAGGCTGGTGTGGATACATGCTGCTGGAAAATGCACTATGTAAGTTTTGTTATGGCGCGGCTCAATTATGCAATTGCAGACAAATTGTAATTTATAAAATTTGAAAAACCATTATTCAATTAAGGTAAGTGATACTTTAAAGAAACGGCTATGTACCTTTAATCCTTTCTTTGGATTTCCTCTGTGAAATTTAACCCGGCGTCCAAACAATGACTCGTCTATTTCAACTTCACCGGTCAATTTCCTGTGCCTGATACTCCTGTGGAAGTGCCCTTTGAACAGCTCCCTTATGAACGACGCCAAATCTACTGCTGTTGATTTGTAGTGGACGCCAGTGAATGAGGAAGTCTGGCTTAAGGACAAACCGTCAAGGTAACACTTGATAAACATGAATATATCCTGATTGCAAAGTTCTGATGCTTCAAAAAACGAGTACCGTATAACCCCATTTAAACGCCCCCGGGGGCGATGCATTTTACGAAAAATTTGATCCAAACAATGTCAGTAACTCGTATAAACGCCCCCCTATTCATCCCAATTCACGCACTGACATATTAACCCGATACGTCATCGTACTGGGAATCTGTGTAAAGTCGCGCGCTGAGTGATGTGATCCGAGTTAAATTCGATCAATACTGTAGCGTTTATAGCCCAGATGTTTATGTGGATTTACCTGCACGTAGCATATTCAGTACTTACACACAGTATTTTATTTGTGCCATGCCTGTTGACGTGTTTACAAGTTTGTGCTAATAAAGTGTGGGTTTTTTTTAAAAATTCATTTGTATTGTTATGGAATTGTTGTTATCTGGATATTAATGTGTTGGATCTATTTTTGAAGGTAAGATTTTTTATTTTCCCCAAAAAACGTGGGGGGCGTTAATTAGAGGGGAAGCGTTAATACGGGGTTATACGGTATGTCCTGATTGCAATTTCATGATTGCGATTTTTGTTACACCGTAACGTAGCACCAGAAATTCTTCCCGCCCGTTGGCTTACTCGCATAGTGCCACTACAAGTAGACAATCCACTGGAAGCTTCATTGGAAGAAAGGTTCTTTGTACAAGGGATGCTTCCAACAAGCAGTCTATTGCTAATAAGCCATCTGTTTAAACTAGCATCATCTTGATTCATGAGAGTAAAAAAATCCAAGGATTATAGAAATCACTGATGGTTATTTCCTCTGGATTTAAAATTCTTTTGCGAAAATTTCCCGCATTTGGAGTTGCAGAGCAGTGGTCGTCGACGTCCATCTTGCAAAGCGTTCGCTCAATTTATGAAGACTGACCACGAGGTTGGATAAAGCATGGACTTTTACATATAACGGGTAAAACGAGTGGTCATTTTGTAGTAAGGGGTAATAAAAGGGAAAATTAATAAAACCAGTTTTAATACTTCGTACATATCGTTATTTTATAAAATGAAGTTAAGCGTACAAGGTATGTTCCCTGGTGAAAATGTATAATATGATGTATGTGTTAATACCTCGGTAATAGTATATACTGAACTTTATATGTTATATAAAAAGAAATATGGCCCGAATGATTTCAATACCAGTAGAATATTAATCGGTTGTTATGTGTTATGTAACATATTGGAAATGTACTAAATATGCATTTACGGAATGAAGGTCATTCTGTAATGAAAGTTAAATATTACTTGCTTTATATGTATATTAACGGAATGAACATTATTCATTAAAAAGGAATCTGCCCCGGGGGATTTTCCTACCTGTAATTGTACGTATAAGAAATCTTCCCCGGGAGAGTAACGTTATATGAAAATTTCGTTCATTCCGTATATAATCATTAAGACACTTCCCCCAAAAGATTGCCGAGCCCCATTTTCTGAAGCATTGAAGCCCCCAAAGAAAACCCTTTTCCCGGGGAGAACTTCCCCTCCAGTAGCATATTAGTAGTGAAAGAGAAATATCTGTCGCTATATATATACTTCGGTTATCTCACCCGGGGCAGATAACCGGAGTATATATGTAAGACAGTTATTCTATTTTCAACTTATGTCTTTTACTATTATAACATGCTACTAAAAGGGAAGTTCTCCCGGGAAAAGGGTTTTCTTTGGGGGCTTCCAATGCTTCAGAAAATGGGGCTAGGTAATCTTTTGGGGGAAGTATCTTAATGATTATTTACGGAATGAACGTCTATTTCATATTATGTATTTCTACAAGTTAATATTTTACAGATAGGGAATTCAGCGGGGACAGATTCCGTTTTATACAATGACATTCATTCCGTAAATAATTATTACGGAATGAACGTCACTGTATAAAAAGGAATCTGCCCCGGGTGATTTGCCTACCTGTACTTCACGATAGAAGGAATCTTCCCCGGGAGATTTAAGTTATGATATGAAAAATGCGTTAATTTCGTAAAAAATCATTAAGACACTTCCCCCAAAAGATTGCCGAGCCCCATTTTCTGAAGCATTGAAGCCCCCAAAGAAAACCCTTTTCCCGGGGAGAACTTCCCCTCCAGTAGCATATTACTAGTGAAAGAGAAATATCTGTCGCTATATATATACTCCGGTTATCTCACCCGGGGCAGATAACCGGAGTATATATATAAGACAGCTATTCTATTTTCAACTTATGTCTTATACTATTATAACATGCTACTAAAAGGGAAGTTCTCCCGGGAAAAGGGTTTTCTTTGGGGGCTTCAATGCTTCAGAAAATGGGGCTCGGCATTCTTTTGGGGGAACTGTCTTAATAATTATACATACGGAATGAACGCAGTTTTCATATAAGGGAACTCTCCCGGGGAAGATT
>NW_026460229.1:0-74102 GCF_021730395.1 Mercenaria mercenaria | reverse complement strand
GATCACTGGCTTTTCAGTACTGCTGTCCAGCTGTCCACCACTTTGCTCATACTGTTTATTCTCTTCCACAATTTTTAGCAAATTTTCGTATTTACTCTTGGGTACGAGTACTAGTTCGCGCACCATTTTATTTTTTAGGTAAGTTCAGTCTTGATTACATCAATGAAAGGTAAAATATATTTAAAATATTTCAGTAGCAGCTCTTTTCTCTTTCTAAGTGAAATTCCTTTGCTTACAAACTGACGAATAACAGTTTTGCGTTTTGCTAAACGTTTTTTATCCTTTTCTGCCAATGAACGGTGACCTAGTATAACATTGTATACATTCTGCACGATAGCGTTTAACTGTGGTTTTTCTATCGCTTGTAATAAAATCTTCCTTTGTTTGTCAGTTGTATGAAGAAGTAACCTTAAAAAGTCCTTTTCTTTCTTAATTAAACGGCTCATGCTGCCTTTTCTGGTTGGTATACTATCATTAACTGATTGGGTAAGATGTTTGTTCTAAGCTTATATTTGGGATCTGAATGCGGGGAAAGATCAACCAGAAGATATCTGTACTTTTCGGAAGTTGCTTTCTTGTAGGCATCTATAAAATACTTCACTTGCCCGGGAAAAATCTGACGACCTAATGTTTGTATCTGTAATTCATCTCGGCTGTTTTTGAACAAGAAGAAATAGTGCGTATTAAGACTTATGGTGCGAAATTCACGACCGGGGCAAAACGCATTTTGTGAAATAAGCAGACAGTAGAACCGGAAATGATGGGCTAGTTTACAGAAGACTTGACTCATTGATTTATCACTACTGCTCTCAATCATAAGGTCGTCAATCACGAGCACCTTGTGTCCTGGTTCCTTCATGTGCCAGGTTTCCATTTCAGCTTTGGTGGGAAGACCTTCGAAAAAGGTGATGTGCGGTATGGCTTTTTTCATTTCGGTGTACAGAGATTGGTCTACACTGTAGCAATAATAAATGGCTTTTATGGGCTTAGTAAAAGCTCCATCTGCATGCTTTAATAGTTGGAAGACGAACGTACTCTTTCCAACGTTGCTGGGACCTATAAAAGTATAATCAAGGATGTGTTGAATGTGTTTTCTTGAAATCAGTTTTCATACATATCTTTCTAAACTGAAGAGTGTTAGTGAAAATATTCTATAAGTAAAACAGTTTTTGTTATCAAAACAACTAACCTATCACTTGAGCCGTAGAGTCAACTTCGAGCTTAATCACACTCTCCATGTTTCAAAGAGATGTATCAAAATGAAATCAGACAACGTTTGACATCCAAATTTATACTTTTGATCTACGTACTAACTGGCAGGTGAAGAAAATACAAAACAACTGAATTCAGTATACTGTTTATTTTATTACATGCCAACATGACAAACTAAATCTACTAGAAATACATAAATAGAAATCAAACAAAACTAGCAGACATCTCAAGCTTTTATCAGTCTTGAAGTTTAACATTTTTTTTGTTCTACCACATTTAACAGAATTTGTTTTCCAACTGCACTAGCTGAACAGTCATTTTTATCATTTTAGCTTTCCAACTTGATGTTTTCATATTCGTTTCGCGCCAGTCTTTGCTGTAGAGTTTCAGTTTGAACATTTCAAGCAGTTCGGGAGACAGCTCAAGAGCAGAAGCTGCTTTATTCCATTTCAATAAAATGTCAGATTCGTTCACATCGAGAAGGATGTCTTCAAAATATAATTCTAGTTGCTGTTCATTCGTCAGTGATAAACAAGTATGATCCAGTTGTGATAAACAAAAATGTTCACATCCGAAACACTTCTTTTTGAAAACAGAGTACATGTACACACTTATTTCTTTAGCGTAGAAAAAGTCAAAATAAGACTGTAATAAAGACACTTTATTCAACTCCATGTCGTGCCTACTTTGGCGTTGGTTTAAATGTCATAATTCTCCGCGGAAAATGCTTCATAGTCCCACATACGTAAAATGTTTGATTTGTTTTCTCCTGTGCCTGTGAGTTTCATATAACTGCAACCACTAAAATGTTTCTCATGCTCAATAGCAGGTATGTCATCAGCGTCCCACTGGCTGACTCTAACATTACACATAAAACATTGTACTGTGTCTGCTTCCTTCGTGTAAAAGAATCCCGCTCGAGCTAATTCATATTTATTCTGTTTCATCTGCTTAGGCCAAGTTTGAAATGTAGCAAGACGGTCTTCATAATTCGCGTACTTTTCCCATTTTAACTGACAGCCAAAAAGGATCGTGTCACTCGAACTCATGCTTTGTTATAAATGAACCGCCACTCAGATAAATAGTTTACCACTTTTCATAGCTCATGTAAAAGTTTGGATTACATACACGACACTTGTAAAATGAAACTTGATTTTCATGAAACTCAGTACATGACGGCTCTGAAAACGCGCCACTTAGTACTTCAATTGGAAACTCTGTAGATGTATTTAGCTCATTTTGTACTTCATATACCGAAATTGGTTGTAAGTGTCCCGCGCTTTCGTAAGAAACGTTGGCACGCTTTTCATCACCTTGCAATGCACACTCAAAGTCCCAGTCGTCTAAAATCCCAAGAACACCTAGTTGATTCTGCGGTATGTCCTCAAACGTGTTAAGCTCTGGTTCATCCACAAAAAGTTCCTTTTTTACTTGTTCGTGTACATTTACCGTGAATGGCTGGGCTATTTTCGAAACTGCTACAGCCCTCTAGCAGACAGTTATCGCCATCGCGGCTGCATTTTTTTATCGTGTCTCCTTGTATCGTAAAATGCTTATTTTCCCCCTTTTCTGGCGTTTTGCTTGTCTCTGTTGTTTTACAGTTTGATTTTGAATCTCTGCTGGTACTACGTTTAAATTTAGAGCCTCTTTTCGTGTAATTCTTCTTTGTAAAATGTGACTTACTTTGAACATGACGAGTAACATAAAGATCTGTCATCCATTTCTTACACGTTGAGCAGTTAAATTCCGTAAACAATCCTTTCTAGTTTTCATGATGTATGTTTACAAAAACGAACTCAAAAATGTAACAAGTTTGATTTTTACGTCTTTTTAATGCTGAACATCAGCTCCTCCAAATATGCATGCTGAATTCTCACTGGTTTGAAAGAAATATTCATCATTTTAAATTTTTACCGTATCTATCTCAAAAGTCATCAAACATCACGTACTCGTTTTATCAAAAAATAAATGTTCACATACAGCTATCAAAAAAGGGAAGAAATATCAATCGGGCAAACATATATAAATGTGAACTTACCTCACTGCATAATACATTGTAGTTGCTCTTCTATGGTTTTAATAGAATATCTCAGCTCCAAATTATCCGGATAGGTTTGTCCATTATCACAAAATAAAATAACGAAGTTATATTACAAAGTGTTTGAAAGGTAAAGTAAAATGTAACTGTCTTAGGCGAGTTTATATAGCCTATCCATTCCCAAACTTAAGATGGTAATGTAAATGAGATGTTTTGAAAACCTGTGGGAAAATATACTTTCAACGGCAGGAATTTGAAATTTGATTATTTAAGGTGACAGTTTAATCTTGACAATAAATTATACTGTCGACCTCACATGGTTTTTTTAATTTAAAGCTGTCAAATTTTGTTTGAAAAATGATGTCGTTTACTTACAGAATTTAATTTTAAATGCAAATGAAGGGCGTTTGAAATTAGATTATCTAGGTTGACAGGTTTTGAATATAAGTACAAATTGAATTTCTTTCAAAACGTGACATTTTTAATCTATATGACTGATGATGTTACTATTCACACAGCTTTTTTAATATAAATGAAACTTGAATCTATATTAACTTCATGCTGGTTTTAATTAGATATATACGAACAGTTGAATTGGAGTCATCACATTTTTAATACATATGACTGATGAGATTGTTTATTTCAATCTAAATGTAAATTGAATTTCTTTCAAAACGTGACATTTTTAATCTATATGACTGATGATGTTACTATTCACACAGCTTTTTTAATATAAATGAAACTTGAATCTATATTAACTTCATGCTGGTTTTAATTAGATATATACGAACAGTTGAATTGGAGTCATCACATTTGTAATCTATATGACTGATGAGATTGTTTATTTCATGTAGTTTTTCTAATCTAAATGTAAATTGAACTTCTTTTCAAGGCAGGAACTTTATTTAATTTGAAACTTTGATGTATGAGGGATTTAGCATTCGCGCAGTTTTACTGAAATAAAAAATGAAATGTTTAGAGACAGCGCGGGAAAAATATGGATTTCAGGAATACGGAGAAAGCTGTCATAAGCAGCTAGAAAATTGCTGATTCTATTGAGAGAAGAATATATAGTGACAAAATTGAAGCCTATCGTTTTAGATGGATGAATTTCAAGCATCTCTGCAATTGTTGTAACAAAACACACAGCAACTGTCAGTAACCCAGGAGCCCTTGGTTCTAACACAAATTTAGTGTCTCATAACCTTTTGTGTTGACAATGTTGAGACAAATTATTGACTATATCAAATAATATTGTCCAGTACATTATACAAAATTAACCTACCATAGTCGTCCAAATTGAAACTAAAACAAACGACTGTTTCATAGCTTAGTAGTCCAAAATGTATTCCGTGGCATTTCCTATAGCAAACTTCTGTGGTTTACTCTCTCATATCCTCGTTTGATTATAGGTAGATTACAAATACCTTGCCATATTTTTTCCAACCGAAATTTTAGCACAACATACAAAATTTCGGTCGAGAAAATGACATACAACATATAACAAGGCATCTTTCTCGATATCATATTCAATTTTGGCGCAAAATGACACTATCCGAATTGAGGTCATCCAATATCATTATCATTATTTGCAAATCCAACGTTTGTTCACGGTCAGATGTTCACTTGTCTTTTGACAAAAGCTATTTCCTATTGATTTAAATCGCACAGAACGTTCCGTTAAGTCCACATTCTATCATATATCAGTTTTATACACGAAAATTTAGGTTTGGCAAAATGCGGAAGTAAAGAGCCTCGTTTTGAAAATGTAAACAGGTTACATACTACCAAATTAGTTCCTTCTTTATTTCATATAAAATGTAATATCAAGACCCCATTTTAAGTACTTTAAAGCATTTCAATGATACGTTTAGGTTGGAAATGTGTCTTTCAAAGGCAAATAACAAAGTTCTGTTGTTTATTCTGTCATATCCTCGTTTGATTATAGGTGGATTACAAATACCTTGCCATATTTTTTCCAACCGAAATTTTAGCACAACATACAAAATTTCGGTCGAGAAAATGACATACAACATATAACAAGGCATCTTTCTCGATATCATATTCAATTTTGGCGCAAAATGACACTATCCGAATTGAGGTCATCCAATATCATTATCATTATTTGCAAATCCAACGTTTGTTCACGGTCAGATGTTCACTTGTCTTTTGACAAAAGCTATTTTCCTATTGATTTAAATCGCACAATACGTTCCATTAAGTCCACAATCTATAATTTACCAGTTTTACACACGAAAATTTAGGTTTGGCAAAATGTGGAAGTAAAGAGCCTCGTTTTGAAAATGTAAACAGGTTACATACTAACAAATTAGTTCCTTCTTTATTTCATATAAAATGTAATATCAAGTCCCAATTTTCAATATTTGAATTCTGATTGTTAAAAAACAACAACTCTTCATGCATTGCTCTCCCCTTATGGTTATCTTCTGCATACAACAAACTCGTATAAGCAAATATTACCATGAGCAAAAACATCTACATGGGTAAAAATATCGACATGGGCAAAAATATCGGTATTGGCAGAAATATCGTTATGGGCAAAAATATCGGTATGGGCAGAAATATCGGTATGGGCAAAAATATCGGTATGGGCAAAAATATCGGTATGGGCAAAAATATCGGTATGGGCAAAAATATCGGCAGGCGACCACTCCAT
This sequence comes from Mercenaria mercenaria, assembly GCF_021730395.1. Taxonomy (NCBI): domain Eukaryota; kingdom Metazoa; phylum Mollusca; class Bivalvia; order Venerida; family Veneridae; genus Mercenaria; species Mercenaria mercenaria. The sequence goes on along the minus strand of NW_026460229.1, from coordinate 68,175 downwards.
TTATACCTACTAATTCTGAATTAGTTCCTTCTATATTTCATATGAACACATCTAAAGATACTATTTTGCTGTGAACATTTCAATGATATGAAAATCTTATACAACAAGTTAGTATAACGAGTATCCTTACCAACTATGATACATATAAAGAAAATTTTCTGTTTTGAAAAACAACATCCTCTGAAAATGCTCCAATGACATTACACATATGTATACATATGTATACATATGTCTTTTTTGCTCAAAAAATAAAACTAAAACCTAGAATTTCACAATGAAACTGGTCTAGAACAAAGCCAAAAATATAACTGTCATTTCATTTGATTCACTTTGCCATATTTCACCACAACATTAAAACTACATTTTAACTGATTAACATGAAACAGCGAGTAGCCGCTACCTATATGGTGCAAACAGTCCTTAACAAAGCCGACGCTATGAAGAGGTCGCTGACGTGGCTTGGGTGCATATCCCTTGCTCACAGAAATGACCGCAGCAAAAAATAAAATCATGGTAACAGTTTCAGATTTGGTACTTTTGTAGCATATATAATATTATTCAAAATGATCCAATTTGTTTACTAATTTTGAAGGTATGGTTTAAGTCTACCCATTTATCAGTTTTATTGGAGTTGGGATTAACCTCAATACTGGTGGGCTCTAGATACCTTGATCGTATTATTGCTTTGAGTATGGTATATACAAATAGAAGGGTTTTAGATTTGATAGTTTACTTTTGTATACAGAAGAGTTTGATGGCTGCACAGATTTTTTTAACTTGTCCTGTTCCAAAGCATTCTTTAAAGAAGACTGAATTGGATTATCTTTTCAGCGTGGATTTAATGTTTGTCAGGTAAATATTTTCCTAGCAACTAAAGTATGGGTTTGGCATTTCTAGTTTTTCAGCAGGTTTGGGTGTCCATACAAATCTAGGCATTGTACTTTTAGGGCGAAATGTCATTAGCCATATCTTTATAAATGGCAGGGTCACTCTTGTGAATGTTTTTTTTACAGTAAAAGATTGCTCTGCATCCAAGCCGTTTGGACTCTGAATCTCCTCTCGCTTAATAAGATGGCTTTCACCTCGTGACACAGCTCCATTGAAGTATCATGCTTTCTTCTCAAAACAATCACTCTTAAATGTTTTCGCTCAACGACGTGTCAGATCTGGAGTCCTCAAGCATTAAAATATTGCCCATAGGTTAGAAATGCCGCAGAGATTACATGCCTTGTATTTCTCTAAGTGTTGAACAAATCAGAGCCATGTGGCAGATATGCTTGTAATGCTAAAAGTCTCATCCTATTTTAAAAATTCACCTTAGTTTTATCTCTACATACGGGGACATTTATATCTCTCATACAGTATCACTACGAACATCAAAGTCTCCCTCGATCTGTCCTTTTTAGGAAAAGAGATTCGTTTTTTCTACTTTATTATCACAGCAGCGTTGTTTGTGCTGTGTGACGGCCAAACGCCGCTTTTCATGGAATTACATTTTTTTTAAATCACGCTGAAATGTTACAAGATGCGTTTTATGATCGTCACCTATACCCAATACATGATAAAATACTTAAAAAATATTGGCTAAACTTAACAAGGGACGGGGGAGAATTGGGTGGGCGGGCGTCCGAACCCCAAGTGTCTGTGTACGAAGCAGGCTTCTTTGAAATCAATTATTCTGGAAGGAACCTTTTCAGTTGTTTTGTTGTAAACGGTACAATTTTTTTAATTACTGGTGAAAGTCCTGAAACGTTCCTACAATTTGCGAATTTGATTGGACTGACTGAGTCACAGGATAATGTTTTATCTAAAAGGAATTATTGTTAGTTTATATTTTGGTAGAGGACATGGATGTTGTCAAGAATGTTTAGTATTAGTGTTTCGTACACTGAGACTAACTTAAAGCGTTCTATTCCCGCATTTGATGATGTACTTTAGACGTATATACCGTGGGCAAGTATTCAGAACTGGCAGCAGTTGCGGGGACGTTGGCTTAAGCTACAAGTGGCTGTCGGAGCCATAGGTGGCACCAGCCATGAATCATAAAGGCCAACACGAATTTTTTTTAGGGCATGGAAATTACCCCTGTCTTCATACACAGATTGTTGTTGCTAACAGTGGTAAAATATGTTATAATGAATAAGATTTCTTGGTCACCAGGACGATGCACAAACGTATAGGCTAATGCGCCAAATTGGTACAGCAGATTTGCACTTTTATGACGACTGTATTCTGTTAACTGAAAAAATATATCAAAACGGACATCCCGTTGTTACCTCTTACTGGGCAATTCAATTACGCAGGAAACGCGGTCAGGAAAGCAAATGTGTGTACGAGACAACACGATATCACGATACGATATCGCATAAGATATAGAGCATCAGTTGAACACAGAATAGGCTATATAAAGACATATAAATGTGGCGCAATCCCAGGAGATTGTTGTCTGTTACTGTGGGGATATGTGCGGCTTTGTTGCGCAGGAGGAGATCTATAGAGCTTTTCTTTTAAATTAGGAATAAATGTTTGCATATTTTTTAAGCTATCGTTTCTTACTTATCGATTACGGTAATTACTTTGAGAAACTCCCCGGTTTTAGCCGCTAATCCGTTGTCCATCTTCACATCGCTCTACGTGTTTACATCTCTAATACTAGCGTAATTAATCTTTGTTTCATACTTTATAGATATTGAACTTTTCGACAGAGGATTTCAATGACCTCCTAGAAGTCATTTGTTTTTATTACTATAATGTCTCACACGAAAGACACAAAAGGTTCGCTCTGTCAAAATTAAAAAGGCGTGTTAAAGTCAACATTCAAAAATAATCTGCCAAAACCTAGCTACCTCCCACCATTTTAGTAGCTCCAACCAGTCAGCCATCTTGGATCCGCTATCGATGGTTCCAAGATGGCGCTGAAATTTTTAGTATTCACCGACTACTAGTATATGAGTAAACACATTGTGGACAATTATATTCTTATACTTTTAAATTGATATGTACCTGTGAATCTCATTTGAAGCAAAAGTGCATTTTTTCTAATGATATCGGTGCAGCGTTCGTTTAATGTGTTTTCTTTGTATGGCCGAAATTATTATTTTTGTTATTTACATATCAGTCTTAAACGAAACAAATGTAAACAGCACGTAAATATGTTCTCAAATTGCCTACTTATTGAAAAGATACCAACGCGGTGCTATCGTTAGTGGGTTTGAATGCCGACTTGCACATATTACCAATACTTCTTTTGAGCAGTGAATGAATCCTACCTTTGTATCGAAAAATTGTTAAAAATTATAGCTGTCGAAATATGATTTATGTTCAATAGTTATGACACAGGATCGGCTAAATATATTCATTTTGTCGTAATTCCTATACGTTTTAGAAAACTGATATTTCAACGCCGTAAAAGAGACCAAAGTTTATAATTTAACAGTTTGATTGTGCTTATAATATATCAAAATTTTAAGTAATTATAACCAAATGAAATCAAATGTAAGGCATGTCTTCAAATAGATTATGCTCACATGAGACAGGAGACTTAATATTATATCCAAAATGGTGATGAATAGTTTAACTTCTCATTAATATTTAATCTTTCTATGTTATCTTCTCCAAAGAGCAGAATAATCTTTTATGCCAACCTACAATTAAATACATGTTAGATTTGTTTGTGTTGCCAAAGTTTAACTTGAACTTGATAATAAATAGAAATGGCAAATGATCCTTGAGCGCTACGGCGCCCTTAAAGTGATATTCATCGCTTCTGTTTTAAAAGTTACAAAAGTTACATATTTTTTTATTTCGTAAAAAGAAATAACATTTTGTAATTATGAAATAACATTTTTATAAAAGCAAAATAATATTTCATATACACGTCATATCATTTTTTTTTTTTTTCGGAAAAAATATTTAGAACTTTACGAAATAATTTGTACTTATATATATATGTATATATGTTACATTCTTATTCTTTTCGTTGTTTCAAAATATTATATCGGAACACTACTGTGTTTTTACGAAATAATTTGTACCTTTATTTGATAGATTACATTCTTTTATTTCGAAAATACGATAAGATATTTCGTGAAAACGAAATACATTAAAATTCTAAGCACTATTTTAACATTCACATAACCCTTAAATACGAAAAACGATTTCGTAATGACAAAATACGATTAAGTCAATATGCAATTTTTGAAAAAAAGGAATGTAAAACCTGATGTCGCTTAAGGGGTGTCACGTAACACAAACACGAGTCTATACATTTTTGATGTTTATTTACACAGTAGAATATTTCGTACATAACTTTCATAATTCATTTTATAACTTCTTAAGTCTGATCTTAACAAGTGTCATATTTAAAACCTAACTTAATATCTACGAGACCCATTTCATTGGTCTAAGTCCAGCCGGACTCCTAAGCCCTCCTGACCCGAGATATCTAAAAAATCAATATATAGCAATTCTCTAACATGCACTGTCGGACAATTTGACGTATAAAACGTGTGGGTTCGATATAATAAACAATTACAAAAATGCATCATATATCAACTTGACAGGATGTACTGGTTATATGTCCGCTAATGTACTTCTGACCTTATTTGACAAGTTAAACAAATAAAAATATCTTTGATTATTTTACAGGAGCTCTGTAAAATTCAGCTGAATTCTCATGGACAATGATTCAGATATCTCAATCAGTTCCCGTACAAATTTCCACGATAATTTTGAAGCAAAAATCTTTTTTTCGACATCTTAAAAAAGACATCCGGAACATTTCTACTAAAGTATCTTTTTGTGTCTATACACAACATGTAGACAAGCAAAAAGTATGTGCTCGAAGGTTACCTTAAAAAGTATCAAAATTTGATCTTCAGCCTATCGAAAAAGGGAAAATATGTTTGTTAATCGAGTTTTACATTTTCCCGCTTACCGAGTGCCTGAAATGCGAAATACTGTTAGTATCGACCCAAACACCTATTTTCAGAAAAACAAAAACATCAATATTATCTAAGCGAAAGATCAACGGCAAATTCTTATCTCTAGTCTGCTTATTTAGATAGGAGTACAACTTTATCATATATTAAGAGCCTATTAGTGGTATTAATGTGAATTTAGTCTTTTAAATGTTTTTATTATTAAATCTGTTGTTACAAGAACAAATTGGGATATCATGAGGATTCAGTAAAATAAAATGACATACAATGAAGTTGAAATTGATGAACTTCATGTTTTCATTAGACAGACAATTTATGATGGCCGTTAAGCTTTCCTTAAGACTTGTGGGTTTCATGCATTTTCCCACAGTGAATCTCTTATTTTCTGCTCAAATATTTTCTTTCATTATTAATATAAACGTTTTAGACATGCTGCAAAGGTATGCTACTATCTGCATAACCAAGAGATCGAAGCTGAGATGATCGTCTGTTTCACGTTAAGTGAAATTTCAAATAATTTTAGAAAACAAATTTAAGTAGTAAAACATCTACTGGCTAACATATTACCGATGTAGCTGTTATCAGAAGACACCTATATATAATTATAGCTAAAATGTACTTACCAGATTTAAAACTATTTTCTCTACATCTTCATATAAAACAAATTGAAATAGATCATTCAGAAATCGAAAATAACAACACATGCATGTACTAAACGTAACATAGGTTACCCATATAGGCAACTCCTCAAGAAGACTGTAGTAATTTTCAGTTGGGGAATATTACAAGATATAGAAGACACAGGCACCAGTATCGGACCTGGGACAAAATATGTTTGTTTTCATCCTAAATGAATTCAAAATGAAAAATATGTAGTGAAGTATGAGCCCCCTTCAAAAGATACATATGTCTACTGAAGGCCAGAATCTCGAGAATCGAGCCTGCGAGCAATGGGTTCACTTCCCGGGCCGTTGTGAAATAAATTCTCTAGACAATTGAACAAACTACCTATCACTATTTCATGTGTACATTTAGCTACAAAATGAGACCAACCCCAAGTCTTTAGCCCTCCCCGTTCATGAAATATCTGTCAGAAAACGAGTGCCTTTCTGTTGCAAGTTCCAGGTAGACAGAAATGCGGCACAACGAAACGGTACGAAATCACGGACTAAAAGATGTTTGTCAGCCTAGCAAGGGTCAAATTCATTTGCCATTAATAACAAGTATTACTAAATATGTAAATTATGGCCACTCACCACCGTCAGTAGCATCTGCTGCACGTGATATTTACTTTTTTATTTTTCCGTCGGTCTTTCAAGTGTATTATCCGCCATTGAAACCGATAAGATAATATCCGAGTAATTTTGTGCGAAACGTTGCGATTCTGTCGGAGGTGTGTCGCTATTGGCCAATCAGAAATTGCGTTTAAAAATACCTAATGAATTCTGTTCAATGGCGTAGCATTCTATTGGAAGACCGTGGAAAAATTTGAAACGCCAATATCGCGTGTTTGATATGCTACTGACGATTGTGAGTGCCCCTTGTTTATGTATTTATTTATACTATTTAGTATTTTTTATTGAATTTGAGCCGTACTCGTCGGACAACCATACTTTAGTCTATGTTTACGTACCGATTCTTTGTGCCGCATTTATATCTACCTGGGACTTTCAGCAGGAAAGCACTCGTTTCCTGATAGATATTTCATGGATGGGAAGGGCTAGAGTCTTGGGGTCGGTCTCATTTTGTAGCTAAATGTATACGGGAAAAAGTAATAGGTAGTTTTTTTAATTGTCTAGAGAATTTATTTCACAACGGTCCGGGGAGTGAACCCATTGCTCGCAGGCTCGATTCTCGAGATTCTGGCCTTCAGTAGACATATGTACCTTTTGAAGGGGGCTCATATTTCATTAAATATTTTTCATTTAGGATGAAAATAAGGCCTGTGCCTGTGATAGAAGACTATCCAATTCCAGATGATTTCCTGCAGCGCCCTCATAGGGGGATAATTCATTTGCATCTAAACTCTAAACAATGATGACACATCACTGCTTGGGATATATTATTTCTCAGAAAGCATAGTAACACACTGACGTTCCAGTCGATATTATGACGTCTTAAATTTAAACTACATCAATTTAAATTGCATAATTTTCTGCGATAGAAAATCACCAAAACTGCGTGCGTATGTTTTTATAATGTATAAGCGATGTATTACCAAACTTATACGTACATTGGTCATGCGGGTCGAAAACAAACAACGTTTAGTCTAGGACAGTCATACGTGGTCTGACATAAAATGACGCCACAAGAACATTTAAAAATCTGAGAGAAACATGTAAGTGTGAGAGAACTCTGGGAAACAAATACTAGTTCTCTACGTGCATATCTTGGACTTGTCATGTATTATCACAGGTTTTTACCAGATATATCTACGGTCATCAAACCGTTGAACGAGCTACTCGAGAAAAATAGAAAATAGAGTGGAATGACGAACAAGAACAACCATTTCAAAAGTCAAAATGTTTGTTAACAAAACAGCCCGTGCTCATACATTATAATTCTGATTTGCAAGTCCGATTGGCAACGTTGTTTGGCATACTCTCGCATGTAATGCCAGCCGACTGCATTTGCGTCAAGAACGTTGACAAAAACAGAACAGAAGTATGCACAGGTCAATAGAGAGACTCTTTGACAGCATATTTCTTTGTAAAGAAGTTCTACACATGTCTTTAAGGTAGACATTTTACTCTGATTACTAATTGCCAAGCTCTCTTATCGATCTTGAGTCCGAAGAAATACATACCTGTAACGACAGCGGCACGCGTACAGAGATATGCTTTGTTATCTGTCAGGTTTTTATCATAATATAGAATACAAGAGTATAAAGAAAAATTCAAATGTCGATGGATTGTCGCGTTTACCCATTCGTACGGATTAAAATGATTGTAATGAAGGAGAGTATGTGTTTTACACTTCTCAAATCGAGCAGTTACCGTCACTAGCGCTCAAATAGCACGTGCGACACGTCGAGATAAAATTTTGTCGCGTGTATTTGAAAATGTTCGAAACGGTTGGAAGTCAGATGAAACTGATTCACTCTTGGAAGCATTTTCGAATTGGAAAAGTGAATTATCAAGCCTCCGTGGATGTCTCATGTGGGGAATTCGAGTGGTTATATCTACAAAACCACGGATGCACATTTTAGATTTGTTGCATGTTAGCCATCAAGGAATTGTGAAAATGAAAAATTTAGTGTGAAGCTATGTATGGTTAGCTGGTATTGATAAAGACCTAGAATTGCTAGCGAAAAGTTGCGTTGGTGTTTAGAAACAGAAGAAAGCACCTTCAGCTGTTAACCTTCAACCTTGGGAATGGCCGAGTTCTTCTTGGAGCGAGAACATATAGATTTCGCCAGGTCATTTTTAGGTAAAATGTTTTAATAATTGTAGACTCGCATTCGAAATAGCCAGAAGTCATTGAAATGAAAAGTATTACAGCCGAACGAACAGTAAATGTTTTGCGTACATTATTTGCTGAAAACGGGTTGCCTACATAAATCGTTATTGACAATGGACCTCAGTTTTGTTCAGATATGTTTGCAAAATTCATGAAAGATAATGGTATTTTGCATTTTAAATCTGTGCCATACAATCCAAATACAAACGGACTTGCAGAAAGATGTGTAGGTACTTTCAAGACAAGTATGCGAGCTATGAATATCGAAACCGGGGATTTCAATCTAAACGTAATTGTTTTGTTTTACGGTATCGTATCACACCACACATCAAACGCAAAACTTTTCATGGGTAGACATTTGAGATGTAAGCTAGATCTTGTCAGACCTGAAACAAAACGATATGTGTTTGATAAACAAATGAAATCTTCATTTTCCGATGACAGAAAATACCGTGGATTTGAAATCGGCGAGAATGTGCTAGCGCGTGATTACCGCGGTAAAGGAAAGTGGATAGGTACTATAGTCATGTCTCGTGATGGCCCGATAATATAAAAGATAAATGTAGGTCATAAGATACTATGGCGGAGACATTCGAATCAGTTAAGAAAAACTGAAATGATTGAACGGCGATCGATTGATCAGCCGCATGATATAGACACGGATTTACCAAAATCATTACTGCCAGATTATCCTTCTTACGTCCCAGAAATTCCGAAAACGCCGCGTGATATAAGTACCAATTATGAGAAACAAGATAGTGTGGAGAAAACTGATAAGCCACAGAACAGTGGTACTGAAAGGAGATTACCTAGTACGGGACAGAAACCTCCAGACAGATACGGTTTTGATTAAAGTGTGATTATGGGTAACTCCCCAAGATAAAATTAATTACTTGATGTGTTAATCTTTAATATAGTTAGAACAATAGACTGAAACCGAGGACTGATCTCATTTAACTACACATTTGTTCAAGTAAACAAGTCCTTGGGAAATATTACAGAAATGAATAATTGTTTGGAATATTTTATTCATGTTTTTTGTTGAATTCAACATTACGCTTATGTAATGTTTGATATCGATATTTGAAGGTTGTGACTTTCAGCTTAAAAAGGGGAGAAATATGTTATATATCACGCATAATAGACACATGAAACCACACCTTAAGGGCGCTTAAAGTGCTACAGCATGTAAATTGTCATAATGTTAACCATATAGTGAGAAGATAACGCTTGTATCTCATTAACTTATTCGACGCCGCCCTGAAGGCGGTGTCGAATATATGGGATACACTTTTATTTCGGACCCTGTAAAGATGGTAATGAATAGTTTTGGAGTGATAAACTGAACACAGTGAATAGTTTGTAAAAGGATCAACGATATTGCACAATACATTTTAGTGAATAAACAAAAAATGGCAAAAAGAAAACATAAAAAATGTATGTAATGCAACTTATTATGTGATTTAAAACAATGCTAACTGTCTTTCCTCTCCTTATTTGTAGAGCAGAACATATTTTTTTTTATTTACAATTTCGTCAAAATGTTGATCCGATTTATTGATAAGGGAGGTTACTTTGTAAGTCAAGTTTTCTATTTCTATTCTTAGCATGACCTACTTACCTATCTCATTTTCTATAAATAGAACACACCGCAGATATACCATACTATACTTTAACGCGTGAATCGCCTGGACAAGGGAGCGTTCGTGTATTTTACAACTTCGAAGAGAATATTAAGAAACAATATATGGAAAATTACAATTTGCCTGTATAAAAATTCCTTGAAAAAAAAAACGTATTTACAAAGTAAATAAAGGAATCAATAAGCATAGATATGTTCAAATGAAAGAAGGAAGTGCCGCTGTTAACTTATCTTTAACCTTTTTGTCTTATTTTCTTTGTTGATAGGTACAGTGATGTAATTTCAGAATGCGCACACTTCTGCAAATTCCTATTTCTATTTGTTTTTTTTTTTTTTGTTTTTTTTTTTCTCTTTTCTTTTTTTTTTTTTTTTTTTTTTTTTTTTTTTTTTTTTTTTTTTTTTGCTTATGTGTCATATAGATCTACTCATTGTTTACAGATATACACTGTCAACTAAGGTGTGCAATAGGCTAAAGAGCACTTGGCTGAATTTGTCAGTGACAAGTTAATACTTCTTTAAATGTGGTTAGATCGAAATATCAAAAGCCATGGGACCATAACTTATCAAAGCATCAGTGACTTTAAAATAGAATTCCTTGTTGAATTTATATGTTCATTGATCTTATATGACTAGTCAGTTGCTCTGGTTTTATTATATCTTGTTACTTGCTTCTTTTTTTTTCTTTTTTTCTTTTTAATTTAATAGATAGTTTTTGTATTTGTCCATTCCTGACAAAAAAATAAAAAAAGATAAAAAAAAATAAAAAAAACATTTTCATTGAAATATTTTCTACACTTTGGCAGTGGGTTATTATGCTTGCTAAATTTCTTGTAATATTAGATTTGAACTAGACACTGACATACTCCTAGTAACCTTACAGTTCAACGAGGACTTCAAGTTTATCGTTCGTCCGAAAAAAAAAATGAATTCTATGATATTCAAAAGTATATAAGAAAGATTCATGCTTTGTGAATAGGGGCAATATAGAGATTATTTATGTTATATCATTCTTTTCTTGGACAAAATTTTTGGTTGTTTTTGTCAAGGGAAACAGTAAATTGCTGTGTATAATCTGCATTCTGAAATCTATAATGTAGGTGACTAAGGTCCATAAAACTTCATCAGTAAATAGAAAACACTCATTACATTACATGATAATAAAAAATAATGGTTTCTGTGAACCACAACTTTGAAATAACTTCAACATTTCCTCATTTCCCAACAAACTGCATTTCTGTGAAACTTCATACACACGCTCCTGCATATAAGAACTTTTCACAGGAGATGACCTTAGTTAGTGAAATAATTACTTTAATTTTGTATGTAAAGGGACCACCTACTCGCAATGTTAATGTCATTGCAGGTAGAGGATTTGTATTGCATGGTAAAACTTTTCTATCATGTTTATTCTTCATGTTTTAAACAGTTTATAACATATATTGTTTTATGTGCTAATGTTGATAACTTGTAGCCAGTCAGACTAATAAAGTAATGATTAGGTGATTTCTCATATTGCAATAAATGTATTTCAGACACAGCACATGGCGGCGTCTTTGATGCTTGCATCAATGAATTTCCTTGTACGTTATCTGTATCAAGGTAGCAGGGCACGCTTAAATTCAATCGGACTTAAAGACTTAAAGCCCTGCTCCCCGGCTATTCAAATTCCTTTGTGTGCATGCAACCCATGATTACAATAGGTAACAGTTAACGGCCACGTGCCACACTTTAGCACGCAAAACTACAGGTATTTCATATAGAATTTTATATAAAATAGACTCTTTTTTAACAAGCGTCACCGTCACTGTTCATAGTCAGGGTTTTCATGCTTTTTCAGTGACAATTCAAGGTTAAAAGGTAGGACGGGAGCAGGGCTTTAAGTACTTGATCTTCTAAACGAAGATCTAAGAACGACCTCTTCACATACGTCTTCTGTATATTTTGGATTTCAAGTATTGCTATTTTTATTTTAACCAATCAGACGACTTGTTCGAATGTCAAAGAGGAAGAAACATCTGCAGTTATTCCAGGGCTTGAACCCGGGACCCCTCGCTTACAAAGCAAGTTGCCTACCGACTGAGCTAACTGGCTATCTGACACAGTACGACATAAGAATTGTAAATATCAAAAGTCAAGGCTACAGGTAGATTTGCAAAATGCTGTAAGTTAAGCTCTGATTGGCTAGCGAAAGGATCGTTAGAACGAGGCTATGAATAGGTCGTTCTCAGATCCTATGCGTAGCGTAATAGGAGATGTACTTAAGTCACATTGGCTTGGATTCGAACATTATAAGCACGACCAAGCTTACATGTAGCGAGCCGTAATATTGCACTTCCCTATTATGCAGAATCAGAACTTTAGGATAATAATGGAATGTCGGCCTAGCCATCTCGTTTTTCTTTTTCACAAAATAGTAAAAATGTACCCGATTGTCAGTCAACAAATATGGAACTCTTCAATGATTTGTTTTCCCGCGCCGAAGGTGACTCATCGATTCATACAAAGCTAGCAGCAGTTAGTTTTACAGCTGAATTTTACATGTATCAGCTGTTTAAATTTTTTTCTAAAGAAGTAACAATCATTATCTCTCACTATAATTTACAGACATCCATTTTTATTACAAATATTGACTGGGGCCAAAATTCGAAGTGTACCCTGCTCCCTTAAGATTTTTCAATTTATGAACAAAAGCGGATTTACTGGTTCAGCATTTTTATATATCTTTCGCAAATTAAACCAGATAAAAATGTTTTCAGTAGCATGAAACGAAGTCTGTATATGAGCGTCTACACTTGCTCACCCCTCACGCTGAAAATGAGCCAAAATTTACAATTTGTCGCTACAAGGCAAAGAATGTAAAATACGTGCGTTTTTATCAATCTATGGCATGATTTAACGTATTATGTCATAAGGATTGTATAACTATAAGGGCAAATTTCTATAATATTTCGAAAATAAAATGTCCCCACCCCCTATTTGCGTATTTCATAGGGTCCCTACCCTCCGAAAATCCCTCTGATTGACGAAATGCATAACCCGTGGGCTAAATATGCGCTACGTTGGTTAATAATAGTAAAAATGATGCCTTTACGGTACTAAAACACTGTTAATAGTGGTAGAATTTTAGAAAATCGTATGTGTGTATATTGACTCTCATGCATTGATGTGTCTTCACCGTAGCATTTTTGAGCTGCTGTGCCGGTAATTAGCGTTTTATGTCCCCAGAAAGTTTAAAACATCAAACAAGAGATTCTAAACTATATAAAACCGCTCAAAATTAAAAGTTCCATCGAAATTTAATTTTGGCCGATTTCTCTTAAGGTAGCAGGGTACACTTGGATTTGAGCACGTCCAGGTTTACATGTAGCAAGTCGTAATATTGCACTTCCCTATCGTGCCGAATCAGAGTGGCCACTTTATTAATTGTGTGCATGTTTTGTGCTTTTAATTAATCACAAAATCAGGACTCTCATACAGAAATACAGAAAGCTATCAAATCGAATGTCGTACCTCATCAATTAAAATCATCAATTTTGCTCTTTTTGGACAGCCTGCAATAATCCCGTTGCAGGAACAATTTCCTTTTTTTACATTTCTCAATTTCATAGGCCCTACTGAACTACAGGATATTAATGGAATATCTGCTTATCCATCACTTTTTTCACAAAATAGCAAACATACCAAGCTAGCAGCAGTTAGTTTTATAACTGACATCAGAATTTTGCAACTGTTTAAATTTTCTAAAGAATCAACAATTATTATCTCTCACTGTAATTTACAAATATCCCAAATCACAAAGTTCTAATTACAAATCACAAAGTTCTAAGTTTTGTCGGGGGCCAAAATTCGAAGTGTACCCTTCTACCGAAAGACTATAAGTAAAACAAAGCATTGTTTGTCTCTCATATAATACACAACAAAAAATGGACACACTTCTAAATTACTGTAGGAAATCGGAGTTAAAAATACGTCAATAATTATTTAGCAATAATTTGATAAAAGCATAATGCACCGATAGATAAACAGCGTTTTCATTTCCAGAGAAATATTTGAAAACAGATCTAATATTTACATGCCTCATTTAAATATATTTTAACCAGGATTGATATCTTTTTTATTGTTTAAATTAAACATTGAATTTTAATGACAAAACATGCTCAGTATATTTTTATTCACAAAAATATATAGATAAATTAATAAAGAAAAAGATATTGTTAGGTTATATTATAGTAACTCAGTTCCTTTTGATTTCATGGATCTCATTGTACTTAAAACATTTCGAGGATGTAAAAATCGTATAAAGCCAGTAAGTATAACGGGTATACTTACAAAAATGAAAAAATAGATGTTATGCTACAAATAAGGGAAACATTCTGTTTTGAACATCCTCATAAGATTCATTATGCCATATTTCACAAATAATATGAAACTACAATTTTAATCAATTCACTTGTAATAGTGAGTAGTCACTTCCTATTTGGTGTAAACAGTCCTTAACAAAATCGACGATTTACAATCACTTAACATGGTACCCTATGTTTCTTAAAGTTTAAAGTATCCATGGCAACAGAGATGTTTAAAATAGCTTATATCATGATTTTTATCATAATTTCTTATAAAAAAATATCAAATAAAGTTTTCTTTCTAATGAATGTAGCTTTGAAACATCTTATTTCTAGCGTAAGTAGTATTTTCGTGTTGTTTGTATTTATTTAGACCGTTTCACAATTCGCCTTCAATGTTTCGTTTCATCGTATATTCGCCTCGAATGTCGAAAGGCGAACACACGACAAATAGGCAGTTTTCGTGTTTTTGTGTCTTCCTCATTTCGACCCGCCGACACGAACAAATATGTATTATTTCAACCTTTCGTGTTTTCGTTACTTCGACATTTCGCCCCGCCGACACAAACAACGAAATTGCAGAAATTAGCAACCATAATATTTTGAGAAATGTTTAGATAGAAAAGTGTTAAATTTGAAAAAGGAAAGGTTTGATGGCTTGACAGGATTTTTCTTATCTAGTCCTTTTCCACATCTTTCCTTAAAGACACCGATTCTGGTATGCCAGGTGTGTGTCAAAATGGATTTTTTTTGCTGGATTTAAGGTTCCTTCGGTGGATATTGTCTTGCCATTTTAAGTACGGGTTTGGCATTTTTAGTTTTTATGTAGGTTTAGGAGAACATACATCTAGGCATTTGTCCTTTAAGGGCACATAGTCATTACATATTTCTAAATAGATGCTGAGGTCATTTAACGAAGAGACACATATGATTGTTCTTTGTATAGTGAAGCTCTCTCTGCGTTCGAGCCATTTGGACTCTGAATCTCTTCTCGCTTTCACTCTGTGACCCAGCTCCTTTGAGTTATTATGTTTTGTTTTCAGCGCCATTATTATTGAAATGTTTTCTGTCAATGACGTCTCAAATCGAGATTCCTCATGCATAAAATTGACACCAATAGGTTAGAAATACGCCATAGATCAGCTGCATTAAGCCAAGAGTATTATCAGAATCTGGTATGAATGTAAATTTCTAGTCTCCCACACTCGTATACAGTGAAATCTTAGATTCATTTAAAAGATAAAGTTGACAGAATATACTACATATTTACTATTGGTCTAAATTGTTTATGTACTTGTAACACGTATAGATATTGACTTGTGCTCAACCCAGGACTATTGTACGTAGATGGTAGCTTGCCATAACGTCCTCGCAACAACATTTTTAACGTCGTGGTGAGCGACCTTCTATTTTTCACATTCTTCTATTTTTGACTTAAAAAGGTCTTTCCGTGTGTCCTTCTTACACTATTGTATTTCCTATTAGTTTAAATGCATGACATCCTGTATTTGATAATTTGATTTTTTTTCATGTTAAACCAATAATGTCCCATTTGCAAAATAATTCGAGCTATGCAATGTAAATTTAGGACTCTCAAACCAACCTTACCAGTATAGTTTTCTGTAAAATATTACAGCACTCCAATTTTTGACCTCATAAGCATTTTATAACGTTTACTAAAAGATATTTTGTCAGGAAAACGGATCATTAATGATATATGTTTATACATTTTTATATTGTCATTATTACTGTATTAGTATACACTTTGAGAAATATTCAAATGTTAAGAATAAATAACACCACCAATCCGATTTAACAGCTACAAACTTACACCTAAAAAGGGACTTGTGTCCTCAAGACAAGCTTTAAAATATAAACAGATTTTCTCTAAATTTGCCCGACTTTAAAAATACTTTATCATGGCGCTATTAAAAATTTGCTGGTACAAAACGGACAGTCTGAAATCTGAAAGGGTATTATACTTGTACATAATGAATTCATGATGATACTTAAACATGTACATTGTTGTCTCAAATTTTTCTTCTAACAATTTAGGGATGCCAAACCATGAAAATAAAACTGAATCCATTGCATTTTGATAAAATCATTGTTGCTACTCTTCGGCTTGAAAATTTCTCTTATATTGTACAGACACTAATACTTTTGATAAATAGTTTACATAATACCTATTTAGATGTATTATAGACAAACACATTGAAATGAAAATAACTCCACCTGCAATAGACAAAATTAAGCAGTGCTAACTTGTCATTTAAATGTGCTAACATCCATTTGCCAGTTTGCCAGAAGGTTCTTGTTATTCGTTAGTGGTGACTTTTCTTTTTGATTTTGTCACTTTACATTCTGAAGTGGTACATTTTCATTCTGATGAGGTTCGATATTATTCGGTAATGGTTTCATTTATCATTCGACTGTGGTTTCTTGTCATTCGTCATTGCTAACTTGACATTTGGCTGTGCCAATTTGTCATTCGGCAGAGGTTACTTGTTTTTTGTCACTGGTAACTTGTTATTTGTCATTGGTAACTTGTTATGTGTCACTGGTAACTTGTTATTTGTCATTGGTAACTTGTTGTCATTGGTTTTGTAACTTGTTATTGGTAACTTGTTATTTGTCATTGGTTTTGTAACTTGTTTTTGTCACTGGTAACTTGTTATTTGTCACTGGTAACTTGTTATCTGACAGTGCTTATAATGTCATTCGACATAATAACTTGTAATTCGACTTGTAACTTGACATTCGGCATTATCACTTTACATTATGATTTGGTATATTTTCATTTTGGCATGTTTACTTGTCATTTTGCAGTAGTTACTTGTAATTTGTTAGTGGTACTTTTTCATTCGGATGTTGTCACTGTACATCATTAAGAGATATATTTTCATTCTGATGTGGGCAGGTTGCTGTTGTAACCTTTCAATCGATAGTGTTTAATTGTCATTCAGCAGTGCTAATGTATCATTCGGCAATACTAACTTGACACTTGTCATTCGGCGTGCTAACTTGTCACTTTGATGTTGACACTTTACATTATGAAGTGGTACATTTTCATTCTTTTAGACTGTGCTAATTTGTCGTGTTTGGCGTAACATAATATTTTAGATATGGCATATCCGGCTAACTTAGCCTAGCCTTTCCAAATAGACAACCTGGTTCTTAAACATGCCCGGTGTAGCGTACCGATACACGCAAAGGCTTCTTTCCTGGAAAGAGCTAGAACTGGCTAACCCCGGACCTGGATTGATAGTCAAGCGTGTTACGACACAAACACACGCACACGCACACACACACACACACACACACACACACTTCATTTAAAATGCACGCCCAATTAGATACGATGTTGCACATGTTAACTTCCCATTATCTGCGCCTTTCAATGGACTTGAATTATTCTACTAATGATAATAAAAAAGAAAGTAAACCGCTAGTTATAATTTGATTCATCTACAATGCTGCCTTTATTTTCTTGAGATGATAATTTACTCATACACTAAAACACTGTGCTGAGGATGCGGATGCTGATTTATGGCAACCAACTTTTTTTCCTATGCGGACTTCAAAGAAATCATTTATCACCTTGGTAATTAGCAGTTGAAACCTAGCCGATGGTTTTTTAAGGTAGGGAAAGTTCATTTTTGGATATAATATATTGTAAAAGTATGGAACACATGAACACCGCGTTTTCTTTTTCCTCATACCACAATGCTCGAAACAACGATAATTAGAGTCGAATCAATAATGGTGAAAATCAAAACCCCGAAGTGAAAACACAAAACTGCGATGATGAAATCACGAAACCACGATGAGAAAAAAAAACGTGATAGAATTGTTTTAGACTTTCACAATAATAGTTTCGACTTTCTCCATTGTGGTTTCTGCTTTTATCATTGTGATTCAATTTTAATCACACTTTTGACATTCGACTTTTGTGTTTTTACCATCATAGTTTCGACATTCATCATGAAAGTTTCGACTTTCACGATCGTGGTTCTGAGTGACATCTCCGTCCTTCTCCGCATGTGCAATGTGATCTATTAGCGCTGCAGAGCTACTGTCCATAAATTCAGGTTTACACATGGAGCGCAAACGCGTGATTTTAGCGTTAAATTATTTTCAATTTCAATAAACTTTGTTCACATACAGGCGTACATGTTTTTAAAACTAAACAACATTCGAAGGGGACGTAACATTCCAGGTTCAAGTTGCAATGCTGTTATAGCCATTTTCACAATACAGCACACGTTTTTAGTTTATGCATTATATATGCAATCAAATCATATTTCCACATAAAACTGTTACCATAAAAATAAATATGGAACTATATTTGATTAAACTGTTTATATGGCAACCATTCATTTTTGAAAATGACAACCATACAGACAAAAATCTATCATATCTTGGTCAGTGTTTGTGATAAAGCAATAAAGTAGTATCTAAATAGAGCTGAGACATTGACCTTGTACTCAGAGTATTTTTATAGTAATAGATTTATAAGCATATTCATATATTAATAAGAATGATACAAAATTATACAATTTTGCAAAGAATTCTAATTTTAAAATGTAGCAGAAACAGTTTTTATCTGGTGTTAAAATCGCCCAGTATTTTCTAGAATAGTATTTTGTTTCTTTGAATGTATATAAATTATTCTACATTAGGTATTTTAGCTAAAGTGCTACAACGAACACTTCGTGAAACAAGATATTACTTAAACTAACTAACATGATAAAATATACTGTGATCAATAAATCAATAAACCGCCGATTATTTAGCCACATCATATGAACAAATAGGGTAATCACTTATTTGAATGAGGAATCAGTATGTAACATTTCAATATAATGCAAAGTCTTATGGAATGTTTGTCAAAATTATTCCTGGTTGTTGCATTTGACACAAAAATTCAACTCCATGTAAATTTAATTTAAAAAGTTGTTTGTACATGCATTACTGACCACAGCTAGCTAGGTAAACCAGTACACAACGATTTTTGAATGCAACACTACACTAACTCTATTTAATTTATATTGGAAGATAAGATTTTGTACAGTCAACCTATAATATCGCCTGTTATTATGTAACTGTATATTACAAAATGGATAAATTGATGGTGTTAAGATTTTTGTGTATAATTCAGTAACCAGGTAAAATTTCAAAATATATTCTCTAAGACTGTGTTCTTTACGGTCTGCTTTACAATTGGTTGTATATTTTTTTTTACATGATTGAATATACAATGAATTTGACTAAATGTAAAATTGCATAATTTTGTACTTTTAGCCAGAGAAAACTATCGAATAAAAGCATAATACAGGTAGTGAAGTGCAAATCCTTTTACGTGCATATGTTCAAATAGATATTCAGGACATAATTTATGACAAAATTATAGACAATAGGTTAGAGACCACCAATTCAAAAAAGTACAGGGAACTTACTGGGAATGGGGTAAGTGTATACCTGGAAATAAGGTAACGTCTGTGCGTTCTGATTGGTCAGTCATGTAAACAAACCCAGGAAGTGATTATTTTTTTCAAAATTGATATTTTCTACTGCATTTGCAGTATTTTATTATACATTTTGACAAAATTTGCTACATTTTATGTGTATTGAAAAAAAAGTTTTATATATTCATATGTTTTTCGTCCGATATTTTAGTAGAACTAAAATAGTTTTTGAAAAACTTGTAATTAAATATACTTGTATGGAAGGCCGTACACGCCATAATGTTACAGTGTAAGTCTATGGGAAAACAAATGATGGTCTCTAACCTTTAGTGTAATATTCAAGAGAAAAATACTCGGCCTGAAAATATGAACTGCTATTGAATTGTGATTGTGGTGGCACCTTAAGTTCATAAAGATGTTATGGGTCTAGTTTGGAAAGTCCACAAATGTAACTGTTGATGAATTTAAGTAAAGCGAATATATACTAGAGACTATTACCGAGTTAATCATCCATTCATTTATTTATGTTATACCTCCACAAAAAACATGTAGTATTACATTGTATCTTCTTAATAATGTATTTAAATGTATCAGACAATCCAGTTTATGTATCTGACATGTTTAATGAATGCGTTCAAGTGTAATGCTGTCTTTTTCATGCAAGTCCAAAACCTTAACCATGGTCACATGCAAATAATGCCAAAATAATATATGCTAAAGGTTCCGATAATATGTTCATTGTTAATATCAAGCTTTTTGTGTAAACACGAGCCGTCCAGTCGATTAGAGAGCCAGTCACTAGCAGAGCTGAAAAATAAAATGACGTTATATGGTATAAAGAATAACTCATCCAGAACTCGATCAATATACCCGTGGAACGGTAATGTTAACTGACGATACAGACACTCGCCAGAGCCAGACAGTCTGATTCGTTCGACATACTATTGGGATATTTTGGAAAATAATGCACGTGAATTACTTTGATATAAAAAAAGGATTATTACAGGTAAGTTATTAATATTCTGACCTTTTTCGCACAGCAACAACAGACGACTATCAAAACAATAAACACGACCAGCCCTCCAACACCACCTCCTATGTATACTCCAAGACTCACGTTTACACTCCTAATAATTACAAATAAATAAACATGTAGTAAGCTGTAAAAATTACATTATAGACTTTATTTCCAACCGAATAATTGGAATACATGTGAATGTTATTAAAGCGAAAGTACACATGTACTCAAACTAAGGCATTTTAGAACATGCATGCTAGCATAGGAAAAGCAGAACGAAGGAGTATATTTAAAAGAATAATATGATATGATGAAAACAGAACGGAATCAATATCAAGATCTCTTTATACCAATAGAAGTGAGCTGTTTAAGTAGTTCCTGGCTTTCTTATTATACACATACGGAGATTTGTAGAAAGTGTTAGACGATCTAAAGAGAATTAAGAGGGTATGAACATGGAGTCGAAATTCAGTTCAATGCAACAAGGAAACAAAAACGTGAAATACTGTTCTAATTGTTTTGCTTTAGAAATTGATATATTAGATAATAGAAAAAATCCTTGCTTTGGAAACTGATTTTGTCTCTCAAAACGACATATATATATATTTCTAATAAAATATTATTCGTCAAGAAATGACTTTTCTTTGTAGTTTTAGAAAGTAATGAAATGAAGCATCTGCAATAGAAGTAAAACGGTTTACCTTTCTATATTTTGATTTCCTCCGGAATCGCAACACCTCCTGTCACGATGAGTGTAATCACCGCAACAACCATGTTCGCAATATTTGTTGTCAACTTCATTACTTGACACATCAATTTTACAAACTTTTTCTGCATAGTCTCCATCTTCTTGATATTCCCCATAGTCTTCATACGCTTATATAAGTAGAAATTTACAAAGTTGTATCTAATCATTTGTTCTTACGTTTTTTTTTAACAATTGCGCATGTTTTTAGTGTTACAACGTCTGCAAATTCCCGAGAATTGGTTTGTTCCCGAGCCCGGTAGGGCGGGGGTACTAAGGTATCCTGAGGGCTTCTGCACACGTTATAATATTGAACGAACATGCGTAAACGGATTTTAACCCTATTTTAACTTAAAGTGACACAACCTGTTAGAAATATTGCCTTCTTAGTTTAATCATATTTTATTGCATTATATACATAATATCCTTTCCGCAGCCTTAACGTACTAAAACGTATTAGCGTCTGATTGCCCTTTCACGCTTCCGTAGAAACAACATTTATTACACGAAACTTATTTTGAAAATATTTCTGAAATATCTAGGTCTGCAGTTCTCAAATACGGTTATATCTTACATCTGAGGCATATACTGACACTCTCAGACAACATCAAAAATGACATTTTGAGCGATTTGATGAAGTTCCAAAATTATCAATGTACCCTTGGTCCGTTACGGACCCCTGTGGGATTTCTGTTTATCCAGAGCTCAAATATTTTTTCATAGATTAAAAGCTGACATGTTGTACTAAAGGCCAGGTAATTTCAATTCGTAATAAAGTGCTGAAAATTGGCTCCCCAATAGCAAAAAAAAAAAAAAAAAAAAAAAAGTCCACGCGCATACATTTAGACGGGGTGACCCCTGCGCGTGACCCCTGACTATCTACGAATCAAAATGCGGCTTTCGTTTTCAAGTTTAGCATTTCTACTTTCATAAAACATACACATGCCTGGCGAGATTGCATAAATATGTGCTGGCCGTCCTAAGGTTATACACATATCTAATACAAAAGTATGAAAATAGCAAATGGATTGAACTTTAAGTTATACCAACATTATAAGCAGCCCTTCCCACTGCGTCTGATAATTTGTAAATTAAACTTATGGCGGTTTTATAATTTAAAGAATTGAAGAAAAACACCTAGATAATGTTTCAATTACACAATGAACAGTGTTGTATCATTAGAGGACAATAAGGTGTTATTGCCCTCTAATGGGTTTTGTATTATTTCTTTTCCCTAGAAAGTTAACAAACAGTTCATTTAGACTCCGGATACCCTAATTTATACAAATTCCAGCACACATTGTTTAGTAGAACTAGAAGTTATATGTTCGCATAATTTTACAACAATGTTCACTCCATAGAGGTTAGCTTTTCACTTATGTTATGGCATATGTTATAATCTTAAAAACTATATTCTAAATTAACAAATAGAACTTAATGAAAATATTTGTAAAGCCAAAAAATCAAATTAATGTTTGATTTGGGTTTTTTGACATTGTATCAAATTAATGATTTTGACTTTGGTGAAACGGGCTATTGGATGCCTGTGATGTATCCGAATAGATTACATTATAGAAGTAGTGAAGATTTAGAAACCTGCATATTTGACATTGCATCAGCTTTGCTCAGCAGGGACAGCTCAGATCTACGGAACTAGGGATCGTGAGTTCGATCCATGGCCGCGGTTCATGTTCTCCATCAAGATTTGATGAAAGACACTGTGTCTGAAATCATTCGTCTTCCACGTCTGATTCATGTAGAGAAGTTGAAAGTTACTCGCGGAGAACAGGTTTGTACTGGTTCAGAATTAAGGAACACTGGTTAGATTAACTGCATGCCGTTACGTATCTAAAAAACCGTTGGAAACGGCGTTAAACCCAAAAACAAACAAGCAGTTAGAACACAGTAATTTCTCTTGTATTTGACAAAATGGCATTTTTGGGTACAAACTATTTCTCGTATTAGAATAGTCACCATATTTTTATGGTTGCGAAGTATGCTATGAAGTTTCAGTAATTTCTGTTATCTTTGATTTTACCTGTAAAATGCGAAAGAAAGAACAGTAAGAATAACTTTCTGAAACTCACAAATGACTTCGGTTGGCGCGTGCATTTCAGTTGGGAAAGTTATATTTTGAGATTTCAATATTTTACCCACTAGCGTTACTCCCAGGCGCGGAGCGTGGCATACTCGGTTACTCTGCTGATTGCTATATAAGTTAACATTTTCAATTAATGCCTAAAGGCGCTTTAAATAAAAAAATTTAAAACAATGCAAGGTAAAGTCAATGTAAGCGCATATTTGTCAATATTTTTACTGTATTGTAAATTTTATTTTTAAAAATACAAGGCCGTAGCTTGGCTGATGTATGGTTCGATTTATATTTTTTAATTTATATTTAGAGATCAGTTTAGTATATACTCGAACTTAAATGTGAAATCTGTTTAAAACACTGAAGGCTACCCCACCCCTCTACTCTCCATCCCCAGGAAGAAACAGTTACAAAAGTCATTGATTTTATCTGCTTCGTTTAAGTGTCCGGTTATCTTATATCTTATTCTGTACGTCTAGGGCGGAAACATTTTCAGATTATATAACTTCTCGATTAAGTACGCCCAGTAAATTATCAGAACCTGATATGAATGTAAATTTCTAGTCTCACATATGTGCATCTACTGAATTTTAAAACCGATTTTAAAGGTAGTGATTACTTGTTATTTGTCATTAGTAACATGAACTACTCGGTACTGCTTATTTGTCATTCGACAGTGCTACTTTGTCATTCGGCAATGCTAACTTGACACTCAGCTGTGCTAACTCGTCATTCGGCAGTGCAGACTTGTCATTTTAATGTTGCTACATTTCATTATGATGTTGTACATTTTTATTCTGGTTTGGTGCGATGTTATTCAGCAGTGCTAATTTGTCATTCAGCTGTGGTATGTTGTCATTCAGCAGTACTAATTTGTCATTCGGCAGTTGTAAGTTGTTTTCGGCAGTGGTATGTTTTCATTCAGCAGTTGTAAGTTGTCATTCGACAGTAGTAAGTTGTCATTCAGCAGTGGTAAGTTGATATTTAACAGTTGTAAGTTGTCATTCGACAGTAGTAGTTGGCATTCAGCAGTGGTTAGTTGTTATGCGGTAGTGGTAAGTTGTCATTTAGTAGTGGTAAGTTGTCATTCGTCAGTGGTAAGTTGTCATTCGACAGTAGTAATTTGTCATTCAACAGTAGTAATTTGTCATTCAGCAGTGGTAAGATGTTATTAGGCAGTGGTAAGTTGTCATTTAGCAGTAGTAAGTTGTCATTCGGCAAGTGTAAGTTGTCAATCGCCAGTAGTAAGTTGTACATAATGAATTCATGATGATACTTCAACATGTACATTGTTGTCTCAACAATTCTTTTTCTAACAATTGGGATGCCAAACCATGGAAATAAAACTGTATTCATTGCATTTTGATAAAATCATTGTTGCTACTCTTCGGCTTGAATTTTTTTCAAGTTGTACAGTCACTAATCTTTCTGATAAATAGTTAGTATAGTACTTTTTTGATGTATTATAGACAATCACGTTGAAATGAGCTACACAATGTGAAAAACCAACATAGTGTGTTTGAGACCAGCATGGATCCAGGCCAGGACCCATACTATTCGCTGTCAAAGGCTATTGAAATTAGAGAAACTGTTAGCAAACAACATGGATACGCAGCTGGTCTGGATCCATGCTGGTCGCAAATGCACTATGTTGGTTTTCTCTTGGTGCGGCTCAAATGAAAATAACAACAGCTACAATAGATAAAATTAAGCAGTGCTAACTTGTCATTTAATTACATGTCCGGTGTAGAGTACCGATTCACGAAAAGGCTTCTTTCCTGGAGAGAGCTAGAACTGGCTAACCCTGTACCTATATTGATAGTGAAGCGTGTTACGACAAACACAAAAGAAAATGTTATTCTGCACGCACAATTAGATAAGATGTTGCACATGTTAACTTCCCATTATCTGCGCCTTTCAATGGACTTGTATTATTCTATGATAATAGAAAAGAAAATTAACCGCTAGTTATAATCTGTTTCAGTTTCATTTACACATCTGCCTTTATTGTCTTGATATAATAATTTACGCATAAACTAAACCACTGTGCTGAGGATGCGGATGCTAATTTATGACAACCAAATTTTTTTTCTATGCGGACCTCAAAGAAATCATTTGTTACCTTGATAATTCGCAGTTCAAAACTAGCCGATGTCTTTTAAGGTAGGGAAAATTCATTTGTAGATATAACATATTGGAAAAGTATGGTGTCTCATATGGAACATCGAGTTTTCTGTTTCCTCACACCATAATGCTCGAAACCACGATAAGGAAAGTCGAAACCATAATGGCGAAAGTCAAAAACCCCACGTGAAAACACGAAATTGCGCTGATGAAATCACGAAAATCAGCGCTGCAGAGTAACTGTCCATAAATTAAGGTGTGCGCATGGAGCGCAAACGCGTTAAATTATTTTCAATTCCAGTAAACTTTGCTTACATCTAGGCGTACAAGTATTAAAAACTAAACGACATTTGAAGGCGACCTAACATTCCAGGTTCAAGTTGCAAAACTGGTATTGCCATTTTCACAATAAAGCACACATTTTTAGTTTTTGCATAATATATGCAATCAAAATAATGTTATATCATATTAGGCCGGGGCCAGCAACGTCTACTATGCATCCCTCTCACGACTTTTTTCACAGGTACCAAATTGTATGGCAGGGCCAAATCTTTCAAAATAAAAATGTTACCATAAAAACCTTTTTGAACTATTTTGATTAAACTGTTTCCATGGCAACCATTCATTTTTGGAAATGACAACCATATAGACGAAAATCCATCATATCTTGGTCAGTTTTTGTGATAAAACAATAAAATAGTATAAAAATAGAGCTGAGACATTGACCTTGTACTAAGAGTACTTTTTATAGTAATAGATTTATAAGCATATTCATATATTAATAAGAATGATACAAAATGATACAATTTTGCCAAAGAGTAACATTTTCTTATTTTAAAATTATATTAAATGTAGCAGAAACAGTTTTTATCTGGTGTTAAAATCTCTCAGTGTTTTCTAGAATAGTATCTTGTTACTTTGAAGGTATATATTTTATTCTACACTAGGTATTTTAGCTAAAATGCTATAACGAACACTTCGGGGAACAAGATATTACTTAAACTAAATAACATGATAAAACATACTGGGACCAATAAACCGTCGATTATTTAACTACATCATATGAACAAATAAGGTAATCACTTACCTGAATAAGGAATCAGTAAATAACATACTTTACAAAAGTTACGTTACCATTTCAATAAACTTCTTAAATACTTTTCTTAAAGAAAACTGTTTAGGAATATTCTGTTATCAAGTTATCTAATACTATTGCAAAATAGAATAGTTCCATACTTCTCCAGAAGTGAGTTTTTCTTTCGTTTTTGCACGAAGGTTTGGTAACTACATTAACCATTAGTTCTTTCTTTTTCGTAAAATCCCAAAGACCGGACCAACATTGACCATAGATTTATCAATTAATTAATCTGTGTAAAACAAAATTGGTTAAGGTGCCGCCACAATCACAATTCAATAGCAGTTCATATCTTCAGGCAGAGTATATTTCTGTTTAAAATTGCACTAAAGTAAAGTCTTATCAGTTGGAGCCCGCCCGCTTAGCTCAGTAGGTAAGAGCGTTGGTCTACGGATCGCGGGGTCGCGAGTTCGATCCGCGGGCGGGGCGTATGTTCTCCGTGACTATTTTATAAACGACATTATGTCTGAAATCATTAGTCCTCCACTTCTGATTCATGTGGAGAAGTTGGAAGTTACTTGCGGAGAACAGGTTTGTACTGGTACAGAATCCAGGAACACCGGTTAGGTTAACCGCCGCCGTTACATGACTGAAATACTGTTGAAAAACGGCGTTAAACCCAAAACAAACATTAGTTGGTCAAATTATCATCAACATGGAAACACATGATGACTTATAGTACATATGCCGCTTGGGAAATGTTTGAGTTTCATTTAGACCGAAAGCTTACCCTAAAATATTGAAATCTTACGCGCATTCAAACTACATTAAACACGTATTTACAAAAGACAAAATTTAATTCTTTTTGAAGTACAATATGTATACTGCAAAATCTTATGGAATGTTTGTCAAAATTATTCCTGTTTGTTGCATTTGACACAAAATTACAACTCCGTGCAAATTTAATTTAAAACGTTGTTTGTACATGCATTACTGACCACAGCTAGCTAGGTAAACCAGTACACATCCATTGTTGAATGCAACACTACTCTAACGCTATCTATTTATATTGAAAGGTAAGATATTTTTTCATTGTACAGTCAACCTATAATATCGCCTGTTATTATGTAACTGTATATTGTGTGTGAACAGATTTACAAATTGGATATATTCTTGGTGTTTGGATTTTTGTGTATAATTCAGTAACCAGGAAAAATTTCAAAATAAATTCTCTAAGACTGTGTTCTTTACGGTCTGCTTTACAATTGGTTGCAATTTATTTTTTTACATGATTGAATATATATTGAATTTGACTAAATGTAAAATTGCAAAATTTTGTCATTTTAGCCAGAGAAAAATATCTAATAAAATCATAATACAGGTAATGAAATGCAAACCCTTTTACGTGCATATGTTCAAATAGATATTCAGGACATAATTTATGACAAAATTATTGACTTTAGTGCAATATTCAAGAGAAAAATACTCGGCCTGAAAATATGAACTGCTATTAAATTGTGATTGTGGCGGCACCTTAAGTTCATAAAGATGTTATGGGTCTAGTTTGGAAAGTCCACAAGTGTAATTGTTGATGAATTTAAGTAAAGCGAATATATAATAGAGACTATTACTGAGTTAATCATCCATTCATTTATTTATATTATACCGCCACAAAACATGTAGTATTACATTGTATCTTCTTAATAATATATTTTACTGTATCATACAATACAATTTATATATCTGACATGTTTAATGAATGCGTTCAAGTGTAATGCTTTACGACATATTTTCAGTCATTTTCATGCAAGCCAAAAATCTTAACCATGGTCACATGCAAATAATGCCAAAATAATATATGTTAAAGGTTCCGATATGTTCATATGTTCATTGTCAATATCAAACTTTTTGTGTAAACACGAGGCATCCAGTCGATTAGAGAGCCAGTCACTTGCAGATCTGAAAAATAAAATGACGTTATATGATATAAAGAATAACTCATCCAGAACGTGACCAATATACTCATAGTATGGTAGTGTTAACTGACGCCCGACTGTCTGATTCGTTCGACATACAGTTGGGATATTTTGGGAAATAATGCACGTGAATTATATTGATGTAAATTAAGGATTATTACACGTAAGCTATAAATATTCTGACCTTTTTCACACAGCAACAACAGACGACTATCAAAACAATAAACACGCCGAGCCCTCCAAAACCACCTCCAAGATATACTCCAAGACTCACGTTTACACTCCTAATAATTACAAATAAATAAACATGTAGTAAGCTGTAAAAACTACATTATAGACTTTATGTCCAACCGATTAACTGGAATACATGTGAATGTTATTAATGCGCAAGTACACATGTACTCAAACTTAAGCATTTTAGAACATGTATGCTAGCATAGGAAAAGCAGAACGAAGGAGTATATTTAAAAGAATAATATGATATGATGAAAACAGAACGAAATCAATATCAAGATCTCTTTATACCAATAGAATCGGACTGTTTAAGTAGTTCCTGGCTTTTTTTATACACTTACAGAGATTTGTAGAAAGTGTAAAAGAGAATTAGAGGGCATGAGCATGGAGTCGAAATTCAGCTCAATGCAACAAGGAAACAAAAACGTGAAATACTGTTCTAATTGTTTTGCTTTAGAAATTGATATATTAGATAGTAATAAAATCTTTGCGTTGGAAACAGATTTTGTCTCTCAAAACGACATATATATATTTCTAATAAAATATTATTCGTCAAGAAATGACTTTGCTTTGTCTTTTTAGAAAGTAATGAAATGAAACATCTGCAATAAAAATAAAACGGTTTACTTTTCTGTATTTTGATTTCTTCCGGAATCGCAACATCTCCTGTCACGATGAGTGTAATCACCGCAACAACCATGTTCGCAATATTTGTTGTCAACTTCATTACTTGACACATCGATTTTACAAACATTTTCTGCATAGTCTTCATCTTCTTGATATTCTCCAACACTTGCGTTTACATTCCTAATAAATGCAAATAAAGAAACATGTATTAAATCGTAAAACTTCACATTATAGACTTTATGTCCAACCGAAATATTGGAATACATGTGAATATTATTAAAGATACATAAACGAAAGCATTTTAGAACATTCATGCTAGCATAGGAAAAGTAGAACTAAGGAGCACATTTAAAAGCACCTCTTTTGGCATGATATGATGAAAGGAAAACAAAAAACGGAAATAATATCAGGATTTCTTTATACCAGTGAAAGTAGACTGTTTAAGTCGTCCCAGCATTTCTTTTGAATACATATAAGGGAATTTTTAGAAAGGGTTGGACGATCAAATATGAACATGGAGTCGAAATTCAGTTTAATGCAACAAGGAAACGAAAAACGTGAAATACTGTTCTGGTTGTTTTGCTTTAGAAAATTAATAAATTAGATAATAGAAAAAAATCCTTGCGTTGAAAACTGATTTTGTCTCTCAAAACGACGTGCATATTTCTAATGAGTATTCGTCAAGAAATGACATTTCTTTTTCTTTTTCAGAGAGTAATGAAATAAAACATCTGCAATAGAAGTAAAACGGTTTACTTTTCTGTATTTTGATTTTCTCCGGAATCGCAACATCTCCTGTCACGATGAGTGTAATCACCACAACAACCATGTTCGCAATATTCGTTGTTAACTTCATTACTTGACACATCAATTTTACAAACTTTTTCTGCATAATCTCCGTCTTCTTGATATTTTCCATAGTCCTCATATGCTTATATGAATAGAAATTTACAAAGTTGCATCTACTCATTTTTTCTTACGTTTATTGTAACAATATCGCATGTTTTTAGTGTTAGAACGTCTGCAATTCCCGAGAATCGGTTGGTGCCCAAGCCGGGAGTACCAAGGTATCCTGAGGGATTCTGCAGACGTTATAATATTGAACGAACATGCGTTCACGCTATTCCACCATAAAACGTGTTAAAATGTAAAATATGAATATCATCAACGTCACTAAATCTTTATGAAATATGCGTGAAAGTCAGTGTGACGTCCTTTCTATTTGAATTATCCGTCATGGAGCCGTTTTATGTTTACGTTTTGCTACGAAAAGTGCATATGTGTAAAGCCGTGTCAACAGAGCGCTAGGATCTCTGTTGAAACACGTTTACTCTTTGGCTGAAAACGATGAAAACAGCAGTTTTATGCTAGAATGTACATCCATCGAACTTCTGTAAGATCCATATGAACTATTTAGATGATGAACTGTTCGTAATCAAATATTATGTACCACTTGCTGTTTTGTTTTACTCATATGGGAAAATTAGACCCATCGTGAAAATCACCACAAAAGCCGATAACAAGTTTGGCCAGGTAAATCTGCTGTCGAGACTGTTCGGTAGTTTTCGGCCTATTCCGTACCTTAGGCCAATGTCTAACCCTTCTTCGCCAATGTACAGATACATTAATACTTTTGATCATATGGATTGTACGTAATTTACAGTGATTGCAAAGATAAATAAGAAAATACAAAACCTAAATGGTATTTGGTGGATTAATCAGGATACCATTTATAACGGTATTCTCAACAAACACATTATTATAAAACCGAACAAACACTTGCAAAAATAATTTCTATTATCTTACAATCAGACGGAAGCTCGCTTTTATAATACTTTGTTTGATGATCATGATAAGGTTTTAAATAGATGTTTGTGTAATCAAATAACTGCACATTTATTATTATGATATGATAGTTTGATAATTTATTTTCAATATTCCATTAGGCCAAATGGCCCATGAGGATATACAATACATGATATATGGCAAGACAGTGTACATCAAATAAATCTATATGCAAATGAAGTTAATGTGCGGAGAAGGTTTACAATGCATTGCATAATGATATCCTTAATGCATGATAATATCAATGCCTAATGAATGAATGTTACCGAATATTACTGAATATTACAAACCATGCGTTTTACAAACCACACAATCTTATGATACATTTTCAGACGAGTTTTATATGAAGTCTAGCTTTGCAAACTTTTTGTTACATAGACATATTTGACAAAATATAACATGGTAGTTTTTGTAATAAAATGATTACCATATATTGTTGTCTTTATTAGCAATGTAATCATACGCTGTCGTGAGCGGTGTATAACTAGCTTAGAATCTTATGCCGCAGGCCGAAGACCGAAATTTAACTTCTTACTGACTCCTAAACTACACCTGAAGATCGAAGAACGTCAAATATCAAAATAGCTTTTGATTTCGGGCTCAATGATCAAAATTCATAAAATTCTAAAAAGCCAAATTTTGATCTTGTACTTAATGAACGGTCTGTTCAAAGACTGATATTGAATGGAAAAAGTCAAATATGGAGCAAGTAATAAGTGTCAAGAAATGTTGAAAATCGTACTTCAAATTTTGAAAAGCTGAATTTCAGTATTATTCTGAAACTGCGATCTGCTCAAGATCATAATACAAAAAGTAAAAATCGAGCAAGATCGGATATATCGAAATTCAAGTTTTTAAAAATCTAAATAGATTATTCCCGTATTATAAATCAAGCCTTCTCGAATTTTCAAAGCAATCGATCTTAAAACTGTGATTGAATTTGAAACTGACTTTTGAAACAGCTGGATTTCGATCTAGCATTAATTTTATTTGCGAGCGGGCTCGACGTTTCGAAAATCTAGCACTGCATGTCGGACAAGTCAAATTTTTAGCCCGAATATCGAGCAGGTATTGAATTAAGAGCCAGTTTAAAGATCGTATTTTTTCAAATGCCGATTGACTAGAAATTCATGCTAGCTCAAAATATTTAGTTTATTTCATACTAATTTGTTTTAGCTCGATCGTGATGAAAGCTTATTGTAATCACTTTTAAGTTCGCTTCCTGGAAAAACCAGTACTGGTGTCATATGAGAAGTCAAAGTCGTGACCCCAGAGGGGCTCGAGACACGACCCTGGGTTGAGTATTCATTAGAATACTGCTCCCCTCAAAATATTTGAATTTCGATCTTCCTGCTGGCTCTTATTTCAAATCTGCCTCGAAATTCGACAATTTCTTTTTCTTTATATTCCGATTTCCGAGTTTGTGTGAAATTCAATGTAAGCGAAATTCAACGTCATCCTTCGAAAATTTGAATTTTGATCTTCTACTTCCAACTTGCCCAAAATATGCCTCCTCAAATTTCAACGTTTTGAAACTTTTAAGTCTTTTTTTTTTCTTCTTACACGCTCGAAATTTAATTCAAGCTCGAAATCAGTTCCTTAAGATTTCCATTTTCGACAGACTCGGTGTTCAATGCTGGCTCGAATAAAACACTAAATATTACAATTTCGAGATTCGAGCAAGATTCAAATTCGATGCAAACTCGAAATTCTTCTTTTTTAAATTTTGTATTTTTGTTTAAAATTGACTATTGGCTGTAAACAAAATCGATTTATGGAGCGTCCACTAATTTATAAATCCGTACATGTGTGCTATTTAGCGGGTGAGAAGAAATCAGTCTTTACCGTTAAGGAGCTTAAATTCCGTAATTAACGGAAATATACGAGAATGTTCGAGTCTTTCCGGAAACGACAAAAAAGCCTATACTCATCTGCAAAATGCTTAAAAACGACCATTTATTTCTTCACCTAGAAAACTGAAATTAATATTAAGCAATAGCTACATGAATATAAATTACTAAGTCGTTTGCAAAGGTCTTCAAGGGCAAATAAGAATCTATTTATTCTTTGATAAACAGGAGAAATTTCAGCAAATTTTCCATATTTAATTATGTTTCTAATTGTAGATAGACAGACAAAGTATACTAAAGATGACAATTTTCTTTTAAATCAATTTTCAAAATAAAATATTCATAAGAAAGACAATGCATTGAATTGTCATATCGTTTGCAAAGCTAAAATACCCATAATACTTTTTCCATAAATTTAAATAAAGTAAAGGCTCCTTCTTTGCGCTATATAAAATATTTTCACTCGTGCGAAAAATCGATGGGTCTAATTTTCCCATATGTAACCACAATATAAATATTTTTCATATTTATTTACAATTGATAAATAAAAAACAAGAAAGAACAAACCAGAAACTCCAAGGCACAACAAAACGCATATAAATTGGTATCTCATGTTGATATATTTGGCTGGATGTGCGAAAAATGAGCTTGAAAAGAAGTGGTTCAAAGTTCAAAGCATTCATGTGCTTTAGATAGATAAACCCGGTGACAGACAATTGTGGCAGTTCAAATTCGTGTATGTTTTAGTGTTTACTGTAAAATGATTTTTATTCGCGTAGGATGAATTTTCGCGTATTTCGCGCTAGGACTGATTTTCGGCCTATTCCGTATTTTTTCATTTCTCAAATTGAAACTCGCGAATTAAAGCCCGCGCGAAAAAGTCCTTTTTCACATTTGCGCGAAATTTCATGCCAGCGAATTTAAATGATTTTACAGTATTTAGGCTATGCCAAATTGATTTGTATTTCATCAGAATGTCCTCATCGAAAAATTCTTCTTTGAAAAAATAAATGTTAAGATTTCTCTCAGAAAACAAGTGTTTTATCTTGGATTGTGCGGCTGATTAATAATAGAAAAATGGTTAGTAGACGGATTTTAAACTCTATTTTAACTTAAAGTGACGCAACCTGTTAAAATAATTGCCCTCTAATGGGTTTTCTGTTATTTCTTTTAAAGCAGTTAATTTAGAAATGAACAATCAGGAAACCCTAATCTATACTTATTTCAGAACACAATTAGTAGAACCAGCAGTTTTATGTTCGCATAATTTTAAAACAATGTTCACTCCATAGAGATTAACTTTTTTACCTATGTTATGGCATTTTTGAACAATATACTGGTATTAACAAAAAGAACTTCATGCCATATTTGTAATGCCTAAGACTCCAGTTAACGACTTTTACTTTGGTGAAGTGGGCTGTTGGAAGTCTGTGATGTATCCGAAACAGTTTACATTATAGAAGCACCTGCATAATTGACATTGTAACAGTCAGTAAGAGCCCGCTTAGCTCAGCAGAGAGAGAGCGCACAGATCTACGGAACCCGAGATCGTGAGTTCGATCCACGGGCGAGGTCCATGTTCTCCGTCATGATTTGATAAAAAACACGTGTGATTCATGTAGGAAAGTTGGAAGTTACTTGGGGAGAACAGGTTTGTACTGGTGCAGAATCCAGGAACACCGGTTAGGTTAAGGTGGAATGCGCCTAATTTGAAGTTCTTCGGTTCCGTTTCGAAATTTTGTTTCATATAAAATTCAGTATATTCCTCATAGAATGCGTATTTTACTTTTTTGATATTTCTGTAACTTTTTTCTCTACAAACCTTCAAACACGACCATTGACGTCAATTTTTGATGAACCATGATTTCACGTCCGTCAGCCTGTTTTCTTAAATCGTTCTGTTCAGTCAACAAGTATCGATTTGCTTGTTTCTCATCATAATTTCATTTAAAAATGTCTTTCAAATGGTGTAAAAATTGTGGAGATCATTTTAACGTTGAAGTCGATATTTAAAGTGACGTCAGAGCGACAAATATGACGTTAAGTTTTAAATAAATAGTTTGCGTTAATCTTGTCTCATTTAAAATCCAAACGATAGAATTTGAAAAAACAACTAATATGATCATGAAAACTTTATTTTCTGTCGATTCAAGGAATAAAATTATTGGGTCACCGAATTCATTTTCGCGTAATATTACGTTACACTACCCCTACCCGCCCCCGCCCCCCCCCCCCCCCCCCCCCCCTCCCCCCAATCACAAGATCGCGCAATTGAGTATTTTTTCATGTATCTCCTCCTTTTAGGATAAACTGTACAGTTTTATTTTTTGTAGTAAAATTTAATCAAAATAGCCTTTAAAACTCTGCTACATTAGCGAAATAATTTCTGTGTAGGGCTCAGATTTTAATATTTATATTATATTTGATATATGAGAATGCGACAAAATCAACACCCCTTTACCCTTTGTGCTGAATTACATTACTCTACTCATACTCCAGATATAAAATGCGTAATTAAGGATGACTGCCCGTAATAGGCCTCAATTTCACCAAAAGCGTACACACAACTTGATAATGTAAGCTTTGAAAATCTCAAAGGATAGAAATAAGGTGCATATTGACAAGTTATATAGTGACAGAAGTTCCCAAAAATTTCCTTTAGATTACCTCCGGTGATAATTTTGGTTTTTCATGAGTTATCTCCCCTGAAAACTAGAAAAAAATAATTTTCTTATTTGCCCTACGGGGAACTTTAGATTTCTTTTTGATATTTGTATCAGAATCATATAATGCAGCTTTCTACCGCAAAGTTTTCTCGAAACTCAAGCTCAGATTCTCATAATCAAAGAAATTATATATTTCCCATAGGCATCAATGTTAACTTCAATACCGATTATCTCCCCTAAAAATGATAACATTCGGAAAATCTCTCGGTGAAACGTTTTTAATTTTGAATGTCTTTAAAGTGACCAAATTTCATTTAAATATTACCATGCAGTTACAAGATATGAAATATTTCTATTACACCATGTTATCCTTAAATGGATTTTCTGATTCTCGTGATCAAGACAAACTCACCTTTAACCTACTTAAGTAGAATTTAATCAAAAGGGGCCTTTACAACTAGTAATGATTTCATTCAACGTTACAAGCGAAATGATTTATCGCGCAAGTTAATGATAATACATGAAAACTAATGTATCGATGCACATTAAATTGTTAACATTTACAAAAATAAATTTAAAAAAAACACGACAGAATATAGTGAAAATCCTTTATTTGAATTATCTCAACCTTTTAATGTTAAAAAGTACCAGTATAGAATTCCATCACATGCCGCTATTTCCGTGACGTATTATCTTTGCGTAAGAATTGTTACATAAAAAATGTTATGCACCTAATATATATATTTTTTTAATTTATATTTAGAGATCAGTTCAGGATTACTTCATACACACATCGTAGTTGTTATATTTGGTCTTAAATACCATATACACGAGTCTGTTTAAAACACTAAAGGCTACCACACCCCACTGCTCTCCATCCCCAGGAAGAAACGGTTACAAAAGTCATTGATTTTATCTGTTTCGGTCTCCTGTTACGAGGACATGTTTGAAGAAGTATCAAATTTCAGTAAACATGTTCCACTTTTTATGAAGGTTATTAGTAAAGTGGGTGATAAAGCATTTCTGTTGCATACACATATTTGAAACTCTTGGATACGGTCAAAGTATATGTTCTTGAATATGGGCTTGAGATCTGCCTAATGTAGATTTTGTTAACAAAATTAGGCCTCCTACAGCTTAGTCAATACTTCACAATTGTTGATCATATGATAACAGCTACTGAAGACGTGCATTTTTATTTTACCATGCAATATAACCTATCAAATGGCAGACGATATCATACTGGTGTTATATCATTGTAATTAATCAACAAACATTTTTTTACCACTATTGCAATAAATGTATGCCAGGTTAACATATTCTGATATTATTTCAAGATTAAGATACGTCAGCAAATAAATCTTTAAGTAATCTTTAAAATATTTACCAGATATAATCTTTAATCAAGTTTTGTGGTCCAAGAAATACTTACTTGATCTAAATTTTACAATTCATGTAATCACATGCGCACACTTGCATCGTAATCTAAACACAGCTAAATGTAAAAGGTATCTTAAATATCCTATGAAATAGCTTTTAAAATGCAGACTGCGTTATATACACCACAAACTAATTCTTTTTACTTCTTTAGTTGCTTGAATCTCGGTTCTTGGTGATAACAAAATAAGTTGAAGTAACATTTCGTTTTTGAAATAAAGTAGGGGGAAAACTCTTGATAATCGCATACGAACATTATAAATAGGATGTAAAAGTTATGAAATTTTAGCTTTTCATATTTATATGATATCAGAAGCGTCTAATACCAATGGGAGACGCGATTAACCACTATTATACCACGAAGAGTAGTGAAATAAGTTTTCCGTCAACATTCTCCGATGGATATCATAGACTTAAGGACGCCCGCTACAGTTTCGTAATTTTTTTCTCAATAATAGATTTTGATGAAAGGTATTGTATTAAAAGATCATGTTATGATGTATTGAAAAAAATGAAATAAAAATACTAGGTCACCGGCTTTGTTTCAATTTAATTTGCCCATGGATATGGTGCTATTTTTAACATTTTTCAAAATTTCTATAATCCTAAAATATGTCAGTAAAGTACAATAATCAGCATAAAATTGATATCTAAGCATATTTATAACGGAAAACAAGATATCTATTTGAAACATGCTCAGGGAAATCAAAAGAAAATGATTTTATAAAGAAAGGAATACTTGCTCAGCAAACCCAAGGGCTATTTTTTTGCATATTTTTGTCAATTTTAAGTTGGTGCTTCTGCTATGTTATCGAGTTTCACGTAATAGAATTTAATCAAACTCTGCACATAGCTTTGGTTATGTCTACCTAATCTAAAACAAAAAGAAAATTGATAGGTCACCATATTAGATTTCGCTTAAATCAAATTTCAACGAGGTGGGGTGTGGCGAGCATTTATACAACGCAGGTTGGTACGAAATATTCTTTCAGTGTTTGAGCAAATGACTTAGAGGTATATCAAATTATCAAACGGCAGATTTGTTAATAAGCGGATTTTAAGGTGTTTTTGAAGCATTTTAATGTCATAGAACGATGAAAGTTTCCGCCTTTTTTCGAACAAAACCTATAGTTTACGGGTACGGATGTACGGTATGGGTACGGTACGGGATTAGAAACAGCTATGACTCAATGCAGAGTTGGAGCGCCGGTATAAATTACAGACTCCAGTATATGTCGAACTGAAGCAATTTGAACTTAAAGTACTTTAAATGTATACATTTTGTAACCATGGTGATACTTACACTAACCTTTAGTCAGTATATTGTACATATTATACATTAAAGGCATGCGAACATACAATAATTTGCGAATTTTTGCCGTACGCGACATTAGACAATCACTTCCGGGCATGCGCAGAAGACTGCTCCGACTCTGCAGTGAGTTACATCGATTAGAAGGTAGCAGGGTACATTTAGATGCGAAACTTTTGGGCACGGACGGTCTTACATGTAGCGAGTCGCAATACTGCACTTCCCCTATGAACAGAATTAGGATGGCCATTTTATAAATTGCGTGCATGTTTTGTGCTTTTAATTAATGGCAAGATTCTCATACAAGAATAAAGAAAGTTCTCAAAACGAAAGGTTTACACCATCCATGAAAAATAGCATGCCAAAATCATCAATTGTGTCCCTTTTGAACAGCCTACAATGATCCCGCTGCAAGAACAATGTCCAATTTTATTGCATTTCTCAATTTAATGGTCCTTACTGAACGTCAGGACATAAACGGAATAAGGGGCCCATCCAGCTCGTGTTTTCACAAAATAACGAAAAGGTGTCTCATTGATTATACAAAGCTACCAGCAGTTAGTTTTCCAACTGACATCAGAATTCTACATGTATCGGCTGTGTAAATTTTCTAAAGAATTAATAATCATTATCTCTCACCTTAATTAACAGAATCACGAAGTTCTATTTATAACAAATATTGACGGAACAAATATTGACGGGGGCCAAAATTCGAAGTTTACCCTGTTACCTAGAAACACAACCAAATTGGTGTTGAGGTAAATATCGACCCGTCCAGAAAAACTGTAGCGAGCGCCTTTAAACCATTCTCGCATACCAGAGGTCTACCGTGGTTCCTCGGGATTTTGACGAACATCTGATGGATGAGAATGCTTTAAACTAACCAATTTCAAAATTAACTTTTAGATTAAAAATAAAATTAAGTTCTTTCGGCCAGAGGTGTTGAACCCAATGATGACATTTTTAAACTTACCATTTCTATGTTACATACATACAAAGTATTGTTCAAAATTGTACAGGTTTATCATTCGAATAGAAATTTTATAGGTTATGAGATTTGTATCGAGAAATATGCATGAGTTCTGCAGCGGAAAAATTATTCCGCGAAAGAACGAGTGCATATTTCTCGATGCAAATCTAATAATCTTTTTTATTACATACGCATCTACACTTAAAATTATTATACAAATGATATAAATATGTTATTAAGCCTGAGTGAAATTATAAAAATCGCCGTTAAAGAGCTTTTAAACGCGACGCCATACACGGAACTAAGACACCAATGACGTCACACCCGATATGAAATCTAAATATATTGACGTTTCAGGTCCCACAGAAACCTATCGGAATTTTTGAATAAGTATTAATAAATTAATTTATCTTATTAACTAAGTATATACGTATAGGCATAGTGCACTTTATGTTTTTATAGCTTAAACTTATCCGTACCGTCTGTGTCAAAGAAATTATGCCTCACATTATGGATACCAAATTCAAACTTTGAACCTCCCTTTCCAGTTTCAAAAAAGATCCTTTATCAGAGTCAATAATGGCAGGGTATTTTCTATATATTACAAACAACGTCTTAAAACTTTTCATTCGGAAGAAGAGAGTTTCTGTGTTCTTTCTCTTTAACAAACTTAAGACGAATGAGATTGGCCTACAGCCAGACCTGTCTGAAGCAGTCAGCAAACGGAGTGACACAACTTGGCTGTTGAAATTAGGAAAACATATCAGTACGGGAAGTTTGTTGATTGGCTACTTTAGCCAAGTGGCTGCTTAATACAGGTGACCGCTATAGCAGGGTTTACTGTATCCCACTAGCACAGTTCTAAAGACTACATTGTTATAAAATTTGCAAAAAAAAGTATCTCTAAATATTAATTTCATGTGTAATTAGATAGATGTATAAAAATGCTATAATATATAGAGAATAACAGGCTACTGTCTTTTGATATCAATGTTATTAGGTCGAGGCTGATATGGGCTGGAAGGGGTGAGGGAACCGAACCCCTTCCGCACCGAACCCCTTCCAGCCCATATCAGCCTCGACCTGATAACATTGATATCAAAAGACAGTTACCTGTTATTCTATTTATCATGTAACCGAAAAAAACCACTAAATTTAGTTTAGTTTAGTTTAAACATAGTTTATTTCAAACAAAATTGCAATATTTACAATTCATGATACATGGTACATAACATAATGCCTGAAAAAGGATCAGAGCCGAAAGCAACAGCTTATAGAGGTCTTCTCCTACAGAAACATATTGTTGTAGGTACAGTACGGCAGTGTTTATGATCTTGTCTGAAATATTATCTTTAAGCAATATAATAAATCTTAGCGCTTAGTCAAAGAACTATATATAAGAACAATATCAATAAAGGGGTACAAAAGTGAAACAAGCACCCATGGCTTAAGAGTGTATAAGTTTAAAGTGAGATAAGCAGAGAAAGAAAGAGAATGCATTAAAGTATAAAGATTCATTCGGATTGTAAAATGGTGGCAGCCAGTTATATTACATAATCAAGTGCTCATGAAAATCTTCTACTTTCCATGATATAGGTTTGAACTGCTTGAAATATCTGGAAGTTAATATCATCGCTGAGATTCCTGTCTCCATTCAGTAAGGTGTGAAGTGTTACAGTACAAAAGATGAAAGCAGTCTCAAGAAGACGGACTCTGATGTCACTATAACGGTGACATTCAAAAAAGAAATGATGGTTACTCTCCGTAGTGCCATATTGACAAAGAGGTGATGAAGCGGTCTGAAGCAATTTTACCCGGCGTGAATTTCAGTTGTACGCCGTGAACGTGTAAATACGGCCAAAACGATCCTATGCAAAAATGTCGTTCTGCAAGAAATCCCGCATTTGCATTGAGCTGATCTCATAAGTTGTGTATTTTTTTTCCTTAAAAATAACAGAAGATACCAATTCATTCAACATTTATAATTTATTGCGGAAGGATTCACATCAATTTATCATGTGTTGCCGAAGCAGCAAGTGCCCCAATAAATTAAAAAAAAAACGTCTGTTAAAAGAACAATAACAACAATAACTGTCTGATTCATGGAAATATTTCTCAATTATTTGGAGCTGGAGGTAGGCCATACATATTGAAAGCATGTATGTGAACGGTTGCACCGTAGAACATGGAATTCATAGGACCAGGCATTGCGGACTGGGTGGGGAGCTGAACATGTGTTCCAAGAAGGAATGCTGCTAGTAGGATTACAGTTTTGCTGAACTGTTGTGGAGGTTATAGCCATTGGAGAGGAAGATGAAACACCATTCTAAATATTCTTTCTGTTACCAGTGTTTGACAATATTTTGGAACATTTCCTTTGGTTCTCAATGGACATTTCAGAATAATTCAAGATGCTTTGCACATTTTTGTGTCCTGATATTTGCATGATATCAGTCTGCTTGGCACCACAATCACGTAGCTTTTGCACCAGGTGTTTCCGGGCCGAGTGGTTTGTTAAGCAGCATTCGATTCCGGCCTTGGCAGTCATAGATTCCATCAAGGTGGCCAGCTTTTTCTGGCCAATGCACTGGCGCATGAACCATTGATCTGATTCCGACTTAGGAGCTGTAGTTCTAGGTACCAGGTAAAATGGATCACCATTACCGCTGAAACCCTGGGGCTTCCTTGCTGCATACATATTGTATGTTCTGACAGGGTCACGCTCGTCATCGGTCGCCCAAAGGCGTGGTGGTACCTTCCTTGTTTCTAGCGTCTCACCAGTCCGAGTTTTGGTTTGTCGTTCTTGGAGTTCCAGGTACTCATTTCCTTCTGCGTCTGAACATACTTTTATGTCTCCTCATGCAGCGGAAGAAAGTTGAAATAACACAATTTTGAGAAAAGTTGCCGGAGTAAATTGATTTTTTTTCATTTCATTTTTCGTTTTTATATCCTACAAAGTTAAAGGACACATTGCTTATAATAGATGTTCTATTAAAATTGTAAAGAAAAATCTTGTTCGTCAAAATATAATAAATTTAACATTTCAAAGAAGAGTTTTAAAAGAAAAAGATACTAATAAATATCTGCTATGAAATATTAACATAATTGACCGATGTATTTTTTTTCAGCTGCTGCAGATCAACGGAAGATGTAATTTCGAAAGGACTTACCATAGCATATAATGTTCTTGTACGCCTCTCATTCCAAAGTGGATGGTGAAATTCAGCCAGAGCGTGTTTATGAGTGCTTGTGGTGTCTGCCTTCCCAGGAGTTCTTTTTCGTACAGTACGTTTATTTCTTCATCTGAGATTGTTTGCGCTGCATTTTCTTTGTTTCCCTTGCCTTTATTTTTGAAGCCGTTTGAATTTGGACTGAATATAGATAAAAAAAACTACTTATTTTTTATAGTTTTGATTTTTTTTTAAAAAGCACCGATTCATTCAATTTTCATGAAACAGATTTAGGAAAAGCCCCATGCAATCAATTTT
The DNA here is from genome assembly GCF_021730395.1 of Mercenaria mercenaria. Taxonomy (NCBI): domain Eukaryota; kingdom Metazoa; phylum Mollusca; class Bivalvia; order Venerida; family Veneridae; genus Mercenaria; species Mercenaria mercenaria. Next base: position 24,864 of record NW_026460229.1, on the reverse strand, counting down.
TATAAATTTTATTGTGGTTTTACCAGGATGAGACTCAATTTAAGGAAATGGACCGATTATCACAATTTGCAATTATATATCGTGTTTCGTTCCGATACCTTATTATAACATATTTTCAAGAAAAAGTTTGTGCAGTAGTTATACTAAACTTGCATTCATTTTACTTTCAAAAGAAAATGTTTCATTATTTTCAGTATCCTGGAAAGCGGTGGTCCTGTTTAAAAAAAAAAAAACGACCTTATAAAGACTGTCGACGTGCACATGTGAAGGAAAAATTCAAAATGCAGTACTTAGCAAATGCTCTATTGACGACAAAAGCATGAAATTTCTGTCGAGAAAAGCAAAGGAATTCATTTTAAAGAAAGGAAATACAAATTCTATGATAAATGGAAGTGAATATCTTTAAAAACGTGAACTTTTTTTAAATAGTGCAGCAGTTATAAAAAAGTGATTATCTTACTGTCATGGTTTCTCTGAGAAGAGGAAAGCCCTGCTTTGACCCTTTTCCGATTGTATACGGATAATAATTCTCTTGGAGTACTCTATCAAATGTTGAAATGTATTGTCGCCGTGAGGATGGTTGATAATCTTCTCCGTCTTCCTTCCGGATAGCCAGGATAAACATGGAAAGAATTTGATCGAGCTCAGACATTGGGATTTCGTGAATCTTCCTGCTTTCATTTTTTAGTTTTAAGTATTGGTTAAGACGCCTCATGTTTCCCTCAACTATTCTCATTGTGTTTTTGTTTTTTTCTTTAGTGTTAAACTCTTTTACAGATTCTAAATCGACATCGACCAAACGCTTAATGTCATCACATGTCTCAAGAGCTTGTGTGTCCATTTGTTCTTGCTCAGAAATTGCTTCAGTTTCATTTACATTACTTTCTACATGAGGGACAGCAGTGAAAATTTCATCTTTATTTTTGTCATACATTTTCATTGTGTTTACAGCATATTCAGAAATTTGTGAATCAGTCATTAAAGTTACTATATTGTTGCCATCACCATCTTCTTCAAATGATTGATCAAAAATAGCAGGGTCAAATGAAAATTCTTCTTTAAACACTTTTGCATCAATTTCTGTTGCATTTTGGAGTTCAATTTCTAGCAGGTCATCCCATTGTAGATCGAAGTCACTGTCTGTCATTTTTACCAGTATTTGTTGTTGTTTTTTTTCCTTAATAAGAAATTGTCTTGAAATATTTGCTGTATTTTATCGTCTTATTGTTGATTTGTTGTGTTTGAAGACGGTGGATGATTTAATTTTTTGATATTGAGATAAGCATATCTTTGCTACTTTTTTAAAAGAATTGGTATTGGAAAACATATCTGATTAAACCTATAACAAAGAATTACATTTTCAGTAATTAAACTTTTCACTACACTTGCAATAACATATTTGATTAAATTGTTCCTATAATTCAATGATATAAGCAGCTTCAGTCAAAAAGTAGTCCGTCAGTGTGGGAGGAGCTAAATTCTGATATCAGGTCAAAAAATATCAGGCAAGTGATATCAGGCACTTTGCATAGTAGCTGCATGATAAATCCATGTAAATGGCTCATACCGGCAATGAAAGTGAATATTATGTTGTACAAGGGAACAGAAATTCAAGTCTCGGTCTGCTCATTCCCTCCCTTTGTATAATAATTGTATCACTTGATTCGCTATTGATTTTTGATATTTAGTATGGTCATACTCTATAAAAATGCAAGAATAACTATGCACGGGATATATATGTAAACGTATGATTTCATTAGTAATGACAAGTGCAATTTATAATACGATCTAAGGTAAACTATACATTTTCTGTTGAGCTGATTTTTATTAATGACAGTGCTAGCTTTGATATAACTTTCTGCTATTGTCTTCATCAGCCATTGCTATTTCGTATTTTGGAAATATTATTATATATTGAACACTTCATGTGCAGTTGTACGCCATATTATCATGTAAATTGCCTCATGGGTCTTATGACCTTCTGATTGTTTATAAAAAAAATAAACTCTTGAAACTCTTGAAACTCTTTTATTTTCTAAACTTCAACCACCAGCCTACATGTTTCATTTCACATTTTATTTTTATAAATAACGAAAAAAAACGACTGAATGCAGCGTGATAGGGGTTAGTTGCATGCTCCTCCAAAACGCCTACTTTTAATTTCGTACGTTCTCTGGCCATTTCATCTGTAATTTCCCACAATATATACTCGACAAAAAGTTCTACAACAAAACCTGTTTTATGCTGTAACTTATTTATTACTTTACGTACAAGTATAATTCACATATCAAATAAAAGTACAAGTCAATCTTAACAAAATACTGAAAACAGAATGAAAATTGAATTACCGATTTCGGCAAATTATATGTTCAAAGTCACATAGGGTACCTGATCAAAAGTTGCAAAATTGCTGAGTGAATTTCAATAGTGTGTTTGTTTGTTTGTTTGTTTTGGGTTTAACGCCGTTTTTCAACAGTATTTCAGTCATGTAACGGCTGGCAAATGTTTCCCATGATAAGATGACGTGTCATGCGCAAATCCCGGACCCCTAGCTCAAAGGTCCAGGTCACAATTGGAGGTCAAAGGTCAACAGGGCTTTTTTCCTGTCCGGTCCATAACTCTCCCATCCATGAAGGGATTTTAATATTACTTGGCACAAATGTTTCCCATGATGAGACGACATGTTATGTGCAAAATCTGGACACCTAGCTTAAAGGTCAAGGTCACAATTGGAGGTCAAAGGTCAACAAGGCTTTTTTCCTGTCCGGTCTATAACTCTCCCATCCATGAAGGGATTTTGATATTACTTGGCACAAATGTACCTCATAATAAGACGATGTGGCATGCACAACTTTTAGAGTCCTAGCTTAAAGGTCAAGGTCACACTTAGCAGTCAACATAACACGAACAGGGTCTGTTTCGTGTCCGGTCCATTACTCTGACAGTCATTAAGGGTTTTTAACATAACTTGGCGCAAACGTTTCCCAAGATGAGACGACATGTCATGCGCAAATCTCGGACCACTAGCTTAAAGGTCAAGGTCAAAATTGGGGGTCAAATGTCAACAGAGTTTTTTTTACCTGTCCCGTCCATAACTCTGCCATCCATGAAGGGATTTTAATATAACTTGGCATAAATGTTCCCCATGATAAGACAATATGCCACGCACAAAGCCCAGATCCTTAACTTAAAGGTCAAGGTCACAATTGGAGGTCAAAGGTCAATAAGGTTTTTTTTTCCTGTCCGATCCAGAACTCTGTCATCCATCAAGGGACTACAATATTACTTGACATAAATGTTCCCCATGAGGAGATGATGTGTCATGCGCAACACCCAGTACCCAAGCTTAAAGGTCAAGGTCACACTTTGAGATCAAAGGTCAAGAGGAATTGTTTCCTGTCCGGTCTATAACTTTGTCATGCAGTATTTAGATATCAGTTGGCACAAATAATCTCCTGGATGAGAAAACATGTCATGCACAAATCCCAGGCCCAAGGTCTAATACCAAGGTCACACTTAGAGATCAAAGTTCAGACACAAGAATGAATTTGTCTGGAGCATTTCTTCTTCATGCATGGAGGGATTGTGATGTAACTTGGCACAAATGTTCACAAACATAAGACGGATTGTCATGCGGAAGAATCAGGTCCCTAGGTCTAAGGTCAATGTCATATTTAGAGGTCAAAGGTCAAATTCAAGAATGACTTTGTACGGGGCATTTTTTCTTCATGCATGGAGGTATTTTGATGTAACTTGGACAAAATGTTCACCACCATAAGGCACCCTTGCTTTTAGAATTACGTTCCTTTGTTATTACTATAAATAGATTTTATTGTAACTTTTTTATTACTGGCGGTAGAGAAAAATCGAGACCGCTTTTCTGTGGTACAACATGCTTGTTACTTTCAATTTTTAGGTGTATTTTGACCTATCTCTACCTGATAAAGAGTTTCTTGTGGACTTATATTATATAGACTTTTTTACATGAATTTCCCTTTGTTGTTACTATAAATAACTTATATGATAACATTTTTATAATCAGCCAAAACAATTCAATATGAAAACAACTGTGGGTTTTATATTTGCACATTTTAATCCAGGTGTTGTTATAACATATTGTATATATAGTACAATATTGTTTATACACCATTAACAGATATCAGTTCATTATGTTATACTGCAGTAGAGAAAATTAGGTGCCTTCCAGTAGGGGACTTTGTATTGCATGGCAATACTTCATTCACTTGTTAACACTGTAGAGGCCACATTTATAACTGTATCTTCATTAAACTTGGTCAGAATGTTAATCTTGATGGTCTCAAGGTCCAGTTTTAATCTGGGTCATGTAGGATCAAAAACCAGGTCACCAGGTCAAATCAAAGGAAAAACTAGTTAACACTGTAGAGGCCACATTTATGACCATATCTTAATGAAACTTAGTCAGAATGTTGATCTTCATGATCTATAGATCAAGTTTAGATCTGGGTCAGTAGGGGTCTAAAACTAGGTCACTAGGTCAAATAAAAGGAAAAGCTTGTTTAAGCTGTCGCCAACTGAAACCACATTTAAATGGTTATTGGCTAAAAGACAGGCGAGGGACCCTATCCCTCATGGTTCAATTTTCAATACTGGTATCGCCATTTTCACAACAAAGTACACATTTTTAGTGTTTTGCTTCATAAGATGATGATGATGATGATAATAAAAATAATAATAATAATAATAATAATAATAACAAATAGAGGATACTTGTTTGTTTTGAGTGATTATGGAATATATCTCACTGAGAAGTGAGAAAATTTCAGATATTTTCGCGAGCGCGTAGCATTTTCTCACTTCGAAGTGAGATATATTCCATATTCACGAAAAACAAACAAATTTTCTTTTTGTTTTTATGCTTAATTACGTTGAGATGTGCATTTTCCAACACTTTTAATCTCAGCGCGGGAAACAGACGCGCGTAAAAGATATGACGTCAGACGTGTTGTGACGTTAGAAAGACGCACACAACATAAAGTTTCATTTTATTTTATTTTTTTGTTGCATAACGTTCTGAAATTCTCATTAATTCAGTAAAATAATTTGAATCGAGAAATACACTATAAAGAACAAAGTGCGACTTTTTCATCCTGTTTTAAGCAAATAATTTAAAATTCATACACACTGTAGGAGGGGGCGGAGCTATATCTCTCACAGTGTGAAAATATAGATTTCATATTTTCACAGTGTGAGCGGCGAGATATGAAAATATTCAACTGATAGAATACAGTATTTCATAGACACTAACCTGACATACATCAGTAAAGATGATGTGTTTGTAAGTCCACACTAACATGTCATACAGCGGCAAAGATGATGTGATTGTTAAGTACATACTAACATGAAATATAATAGTTGTCGTGATTCTATAGTAGACACACAAAGATGTCATGTAGCAGCAAAGTTTATGTAATTATACAGTAGACACTAACATGTCATATAACAGGCGTATACAGTGGACACATGTCATGTAGCAGGAAATGTTCCCTTTCTTTCATAGCGTTTTAAACAAATTAGGAATAAAAAACAAATGACTTTCATTTGCGAACATATTTTATTATAGTAGCAAATGCATTTACATACTCATGACGCCGTGAAAATGGTGTAATAAATTTGGTAACTGTTACGTGTGTAATGGACTTACCTGACGGGGGTAATTTTATTTACACTGTCTTGTTATATAGACAAGGAATATGGTAGGGCTTAAGGAATGAGGACTAGTTTTGCCACTGACCATTCTAAGGAAGTAACCGAATTATATGTTTTGTGTCTGTCTGTTACTTTTTACATATTGCATTCGTTTGTGTTACCGTGTGCAAATGCTCAGCCATTGTGTACGTGTATGCAGTTTCACATACCCATATTCCATGAAAAGTGCTTATGAGCGGCAGCGTTCTTTGGATGTTGCTTTTCCAGTTGGACATTGGGCATTGTTTTAACACCCGATATGTGAAAACAAAGATGAATACTAGTATCGAACAGGCAAAGGCACGTTCCAAACCTGCAGCCTTCCCAATGCGCATCCAACAACACGCGGACGTGCACAAGACCAGCACACATAGACAAAGGTACGCACAAACAAAGAACGCAAACACATGAGAACAAACACAATTTAAAGGAGCAGAGTGGGGCGAGATAGCAGAACATCAGTAAAAACACTGTGAACTCCTCTCCGGTATGCTAGAATATAGCAGTTTACTTGCTAAAGTTGATACGCCTCAGATAACAGGACTGTAAAAAGGCAAAACAGGAACGTGTACAATAGCCAGATGTGGTTACTATATATAACCAGAAACAATCTTTAACGTCGAACTATTCGTTAGCCCTTCGTTGCGCAGTAATATTATGGAAGCATTCTTGATATTTTGCTTATTTTTTGTACACCTGTGCATTTTTATTTCAATTAACGGGACACGTGTTATTGCAACGTACAGCCTGAAATCATGCCAATCTGTTTTCTCAATTAATGTCAATATTGAACTGTTGTTCTCTGGTATGCATGTAACGAGTATCAACATACGGATTTAGTTTTGCTTCAGTTCCGATGAATTTTTTTCGTCCCTGTCATCTATCTGTGTTTTTCCTTGCATTTCCTTCAACAATATTGCACATACAGTACGGCATTGATAGTTGGTGTAATGATTTATTACAGTAAAAACTATTTATATGTTCCTTCATGTATTTTTATTGTTTGGGTACAAAAAAAATATTCTTTAACATCAGACTGTTTGCAGTTTAAAAATCATAAGTTCCTTGTATATGCCACAATGTCATTTTGTAGAATAGTTCCGCTTAAACAGTGAGCGGATGCAGGGACGGGAGAGTTGTTGCACAATTCGTTACCCTTTGTAACAGATTCTGTCAAAGCGTGTCTACTGCAAGAACAATACATTTCCATGCCTAAATGCTAGTAGAACTAAATTTCCAGACAGACGAAACACTTGCACTTTCTTAACACACGCGGAATTACAAACAAGAATGATGCCAACATTGTATGACATTGCCCAATGAAAGTACTTCACAGAATAATAGCATGAAGTGAAACCGATATGTAATTGAATACAAGTTAGATAAAAAAAAAAAGTCCGCGCAACTATTTTATGTTAACCAAGTTTCAATAAAATGTAAAGTTTGATTATAAAAAATTCTGATGAGGTTGTAATATGGCAAAGTCCGAAAAAGATCCATTAATCCAGAAAAAGTTTTGACAAGAATGTCCAAACAGCTTTTGTGCATGTCCTTTTCGTGTTAAAGTACCCGTCCATGCTTATAAATTAATAAATACGTGCTAGATAATAAAATTTATTTCTGCGGAACAGTCACACATTCTTCAGAATACGCTCAAAACAAAGATTATGACAATTATTTTTTTAGCGGGGGGTGGTGCGGTTCGAGTAATGTTAAGACCGATATTAGCAACCTAATCATCCTCAATCGTTGACGGAGATAGATCTTCATTGAAAACTGCTAGATGTCTTATTTATATTGCCATATGTATTACTTTGATGTAACATAATTGCGTTTTCTATTAGATGCGTAATTCTTTCAAATGTTAGTTATTAGTTTCTGTTTGCGTCATCTTAAAGAGGGCAAATTTCGGAAGACCTAGAGCACAAAATTTTGTACATCGGTACCTTGGGATAATATAACTTTGGCAGTCAAAGCAAAGGTCAAAGTTATTTGAAATTCTATTTTTAAACCATTCAAAAGGGCCGCCATTTAAAAAGTCGCAATTTTTGTAAAAAAAAAATGTTTTTATTTCATTCTTGATACATGTTTATGTGTAAACCGAGTCATAGGTTCAAGTGATGCATTTGCATGGAGTTAGATCATGCTTTATGTCGGTCTGTCTGTACATGCGTCCGTAAGTACTTCAAAAATATCAAAGCACTTCTGCGTACATACATCATGAGCACTGTAATGTGCTGCTTGATATTCATTACTTACTGACACAGAGGTAATGTACGGTGCCCCTAAAGTGACATGGTACACACATTTTTTCCAATTAGGTAATGTGAGACTTTTTTTATTTCGTTTAAACGAAATAAGTTATTTCGTTTAAACGAAATCATTTCGTTTAAACGAAATAATCATTTCGTTTAAACGAAATCATTTCGTTTAAGGAGGAACCACACTATAACTTTTTTCAGATCCCACGTTATTGACTGGTACCAACAAAAACTGGAAGATATTTCGGATTTAGATCTGTATATATTTTTACGTTTAATGCATCAGTGACGTTTCCATGACGTCGCAAACATCACCACTTCGCGCACTTTTGACGTCAGATATACGGGGACAAAATCTGCCTTGAAATTATTGTACCGGCAATATTTTTTAACGTAAACCCATAAATTATACATGAAGTGAAAGCTGACATGAAACTCCAGACGATGATTTAATCGGAATTGCTCTACGTTTTCGCGTAATAAAATGAGAGCAAAAAAACGAGTTTTCTTTTTACTTAAATTTTCCACAAAAAATAGCTTCGCTCACATTAAAAAAAAAAATCCATCCGTAATTTTTTTACCAAAATTGAATATGTTTTACACTAATACGTTCTGTAAATATATAGTAAAAAACAGAAAGTTTTACCGTGCCGTTCTGTGGCTATAAGAACTTTTTAAGCATCACTACAGTAACATTTTTCGACGCTGAAAAAATGACGTGTATGTGAAGATATGGCCCTTAAGGTTAGGCAAAAAAAAAAGTTTATTTCTGCTAACATGCTAAAAAATAGGGAATGTAGCTAAGGTGCCGCCAGTTTTTATTTACACAGTTACAATTAACTGTAATATATTTATTATTAGGTATAAGGCCATGTCACGGCTACAAAGTAGGTTCGAAATGGCTTTTTTGACCATGTCTGGAAGGTTTTCGACCCAATTGGGTCCCTTTTGACATTAACTTGTACCCTTTTAATACATGGTCGACTAGGTATGGGTTCTGGCTACGGAATAAGACTATGTTCGAAAACCTGGGCGAGCCATATGTGTCAGGGGAGGTAATACATGGAGGAACGATATTGTATTTAATTCATACTGAATTTCAGCTGATAATGACACTATGTTACATTTTGACCCTTGTTCGAGTCTCTACACCCCAGGTACCTACCTATACCATATATAAATATGTTTGTAGATGTCTTAGTTTTACATTTTAAGCTACTTACAAGTCCATATGATTCCATCAGAGCTAAGGACAGGTATCAGAAAATGACCAAACTTGTTATTTGCAGTAGGGTGCTGACCAAGACTAAGCTGGCCCACCCCGGGGAGCCATGAGAATTGCTCCAATGCTGTCACTGGACTCAGAGAAGGTAGTGCTTGAGTTTTCAGGACTGCCTTGACTGCTCTGAAAAGTTCATATTTTGAGAATATTACCGGAATTTGACCTATGACCTTGACCTCTAGTTGACCGGGTTCGAACCTGACGCGGCCTGTTTTCTCTAGGTACTTGCTTGCCCTTCGCAACAAGGTATCATTTATTAAAATCAAACACCAGGTTATGAAGATTTGACTCCTCTGACAAGGCCAGCCCCTCTATTTAATATATGAAGAAATATGCATATTTCCACAAAAAAATGATACATTTTGAGACGGTCCTCCGATGAAACCGTCGGCGATAAAAATGTACAAATTACATATCTGTTTAGACAATGTTTAGATATAATTTATAAAAATTAATTCATTCAAATATCTTGTGTTTGGAATATTCTACAATTATGTGAAGTTAATGAAAAACACTGCCTTCTACCGTACGGAAAAGTACGGAAATACAGCTTTTCTCCGAAATTACGTACAGACGGACGAAAAGATGTTGTCTTATTTGTCACAAACTTTCAAATTTTGTCATTTTCTGTCAAAACGAGTTTTAATTTGCAGTTATTCGCCAAAGTAAGTATTTTATAAGTACTTTTTCCTTATTTTACAGCAAATATTTTAAGCCAAAAATGGCAAAGTTCAGCAAATGTTGCCGACGGCGTGCTCATCGGGGAAGACAATTTGTTTTCATATTCGATTAGACAATATTTCTAACTACTTTTTAAAAGAAATTTCAGTTTGATATCTTACTCTTAACGCTTATTATAATAAAAAGAAATTGATGAATTTTTCGAAAAAATGCGACCAAGATTAGTGTTATACGGTCCCTATAGCAAGTCTACAGATCGTACGGACGGACAAACCTTACCTAAAACTATCTATTTCCATAGAAATAATTGATATTCGCCAAAATAATGTGTTACTTAAGAGCCTTAGTTGATGTAAAATATTTTTTTCAGAAAAATAAAGTGTATTTTCGTAATGTTTTTACTTTTTGACATAATGGCACCTATGTTCAGGCCCGGACGACCCTTGGGGTCAGGTTTGAACCTTGCGATATACCTTTATGAAATAGTTCTTGAATATTTCTACAAATGAATGTAACTTTCATTAAGATATCTAGAGTAGTATATCGTATACTTAGTAATAAAGAAGTGATAAAAATCGTAAAATATGCGTCGAGAAATCCGTGCAGAACTACGCGCTATTATCTGAGTCTACATGTCTTTTTGACCACACCAAGCACGTGATCGCGATCGGCCAATTTGCTCTGAACAAATGTATATATTTTATGCTATTATAGACAAATTCGGTCATTTCTGTAAAATTACGACATAAATATGGTACGTTTTATATAAAGTATATAGAATATGTTAACTATTTGCGTTGTTAAATAGGCTCAGGTCAGGACTATAACTCTCTTTTGCGGAAAATATATTAGCAATAATTTTGTATATGTTAGAAGAGTTTCAAATAATACATGTTATTATCATGCATAACTTCGAATATGACCACGCAGATAATGAGGTCACTGAAAAGAAATTTACACTAGTGTTTCCACTGATGTGATAATTATTCTTATCACTATAAACGAATGCCATAGCCTCAGCCTATTCTTTAATTAGTACTTATCCTCGCAGAAACATAATATTTCCGTATTTCAGGTCTCGGATCTGGCAGTATGTTAACTAATGATAATATTACCGTCTGTGTGATTACACATTCCATAAAAGCCTACCACAATTACTAAATAATGGGATAAGTAATGTAATTTCACGTTTATCTGAACGTTACGTAACCTGTCAATTCTTCAAACATAATTTGAAACGGTGACGTCGAGAAAACGTAAATTTGTTGACCTAGTATCAACGCATAACAGCTAATTACATAAAAACGACACCACAGAACTTTCTAAATTTTGACTGTTATTCAGAAAACATACTAATGTAAAACATATTCAGTTTTAATCAAAAAAATTACGAATGGATATTTTTTTTAATGCTGAGCGAAGTTATATTTTGTGGAAATTTTAAGTAAAAAGAAAACTCGTTTTTTGGCTCTCATTTTATTGAGCGAAAACGTAGAGCAATTCCGATTAAATCATCATTAAATAAAAAATCTATTATAGTTAATTGTAAATGTGTAAATAAAAACTGGCGGCACTTTAGCTACATACCCCATTTGTTTAGCATGTTACCAGAAACAAAATTTTTTTGCCTAACCTTAAGGGCCATATCTTCACATTCACGTCATTTTTTTTCAGCGTCGAAAAATGTTACTGTAGTGATGCTAAAAAGTTCTTATAGCCACAAAACGGCACGGTAAAACTTTCTGTTTTTTACTATATATTTACAGAACGTATTAGTGTAAAACATATTCAATTTTGGTAAAAAAATTACGGATGGATTATTTTTTAATGCTGAACGAAGCTATTTTTTTTTTGGAAAATTTAAGTAAAAAGAAAACTCGTTTTTTGGCTCTCATTTTATTACGCGAAAACGTAGAGCAATTCCGATTAAATCGTCGTCTGGAGTTTCATGTCAGCTTTCATTTCATGTATAATTTATGGGTTTACGTTAAAAAATATTGCCGGTACAATAATTTCAAGGCAGATTTTCCCCCGTATATCTGACGTCAAAAGTGCGCGAAGTGGTGATGTTTGCGACGTCATGGAAACGTCACTGATGCATTAAACGTAAAAATATACAGATCTAAATCAGAAATATCTTCCCGTTTTGTTGGTACCAGTCAATAACGTGGGCTCTGAAAAAAAGTTATAGTGTGGTTCCTCCTTAAACGAAATAACTTATTTCGTTTAAACGAAATGATTTCGTTTAAACGAAATAACTATTTCGTTTAAACGAAATAAGTTATTTCGTTTATACGAAATGATTTCGTTTAAACGAAATAAGTTATTTCGTTTAAACGAAATGATTTTTTCGTTTAAACGAAATAAAAAAAAAGTCTCACATTACCTAACTGGAAAAAATGTGTGTAACATGTCACTTAAGGGGCACCGTAGTAATGAATATGACTGCCTAGATTTTTTGTGAGGTATTTGGGGGTTTTCTTTGTGTGTGTGTGTGTGTGTGTGTGTGTGTGTGTGTTTCTGTCAGTCTGTCCATCGCTAAATCGTGTCCACTCTGCATCGCTTTATCCACTAGAAGGAATATCAAATAACTTGCCACAGATACTATAATGAGACCGCATGCGGAGAGCAGCATTCAGTCTTGTCGGTTCACATTTACTTTTGTGCTGTTTAGATCAAATGATATAAAGGCAGTATTTCATGTCCGCTCCATATCTATTAACCCTCTAAACGGATTTTCATATAAATTGGTATATATGTTTGCAATAAAACTAACTACATGCGGTAGGTAACTCCAGTCATCCTTCAACTGAAGTAAAACTATATATGAAGAGATTGGAGTTTTTTCATTTAAAATTATTTTTCTTATATTTAGAAACATATGCATTTGTCAAATAATAAGCATTGTCCTTTTGTGTTTGTTGGTTTTAACGTCATGCAAACACAGTTATAGGTCATATGGCAACTTAATAAAGTATGTAATAAACTTTGAAATTTCTGCAAAAGTACATATTTGTATATGTGAATAAACGTAAGAAAACACATTGCGTCCAAAACACATTGCGTCCAAATAATTTTATTTTGATATAGAGCTAGTTAAGTATCAATATGGGCATATCTGTATTTCTTGAAAAACTTCATTGTAATGAAAAGATAAAATTTTCTGCTTCATAGTTTTGTCTTTGGTTTCTTATAATAATTTATTATTTAGAAATGCTACATGAATCATATGAACAGTCACTAAGTCTTCATATAAGAGCTCTATAGTAGTATCTTTTTGCATGAATAACTACTGAGAAGTTACCATTTTCATTTTTACTATAGTTGCAACTGAACGCCTTGACCACAAAGGACATATATACTGGTCACAAAATCCTTCTGTCGTGATATATTCGTCTTTATCCTGATCACATGTCAAGCTAGAGCCTTATGGTATTGAAACATTTTGTCGGGATAAGTCACTCGTCAAAAAGCTTAAAATAAGAGAAGCAGTGTCTTGTGGTTAAGATGTCGGACGCAAAACCCTGAGGTTGGGTGTTCGAGCCCCCTGGGATCACCACCGCAGGTTCTCATATGACATCAGTACTTGATTCTCCAGGAAGTGGATTCTAAATTGGTTTAGATAAGCTTGAAGCTGCCATCACAATCGAGCTCAAACAAATTAGTGTAAACTAAAAAGCTATAGTTATTCATGTAGACAAGAGATGGAATCGCCGTATGCGCATGGATGTTGTTGAAATCTTCATATTTCTTTCTATTATGGCTCATATTGCCAAATGCTAATCGTGACATGTTTTAATTTTATGAGTAAATGAGTTGTTTCCCTTAAAGTAATGAATGTAACTTTTACCTTTTTAAGATAATACAATGTTCTAAATATTAAGTCTGATTTGTACTAACATTTTCGACCAGTCAGTCATGTGAGTATGGGTCTGAAAGTGTTTACTCTAAAATGTTTAGAAAAAAAGTTTTTAACAGAGACAAAGTTATGCAGCAATGGTCAATATGGAAGGCCAGTGCGCCATGCTAATTGTCAAATGCTAAATGAAAAAAAATAGTTAATGAAAATGCTTTTTGCCAAATGCTGAATGTCAAATAATGGCTATCAAACTCTAATTTTCAAACGATAATTGTATTGAGAAATGCAAAACAATAAATGCCAACTGCTAATTGCTATGTGTTTATTTAAAAAAGAGCTGCATGTATCAGTGTATGAATGTACCCTTTAAATAGTCATTGGCCTTTGTTCCATAACTTTGTCTCTATTATAACTGTTTCTAAACATTTTTAGAGTAAACAGTTTCGGTCTAATGTTCTTGAGTCCGGTAGTCAAACTGATATAATATTATATGTCTCAAATAATGAAAAATTACATTCATTAGGTTCAGAGATAGAAATCATCAATTCATAAAGTTAAATTTGACGATTAGTATTTATCATTTAGCAATAAGTATAAGCTATTTGGCATTTGGATAAGCATTTGGCATTTATCATCAAAAAAATTAAAATTTAAATATTTACCTATTGTACACTTTTTGAGAAATGTGTGCGAAAGGAAAAAATAGTGTATGTTTTGAGGAAGAAGACTATGACGGACAATAAATTACATGTAAATATATTGTAGCGAACACCCCTCGTTGAGCGTTGGCCTGCTAGCTCTAGAAAGGGTGCTACGTGAGTTCGCCTGGACACGGCTTTTGGCAAATACCGAAATTGTTTTTCATATATAATCTAATTTATGGGTAAATATAACGGAGGCAATTTTAAAGTTTAACTGTAACTATAAAAGAACACTAGCATGACATTACATAATGTACGTATTAATACATAGCGTAAAAACGAAAGTATAATGATATGCTATAAAGACAATTTCTATAACAGTAAAATGATATCTGTGCATCGCGTTTAGTCCGTAATTGTAAAGTTCAGCACAATAAATAACTTTAGCTTGTCCTTTAATCACACACTTCAACTTAAAAACACACACTATTTTATAACTCTGCTAAGATATAAGTAAAACTTTCAGCACTAGAAACACATGGATAAAACTCCCCGGAATATGAAATTCACTAAGTATGACTCGTTAGTTAATAAATACACTATAAGGAATCAAGTTAAACGAACTAGCACTGTTCAGTGGTATAGATATAATACTCCGAACGTTGCTTTTAATATTGAAGTATGTAAATATGTGACTTTGGTATTGTTTACCAAATAGTATCATTGCTGCTTAAACATAACAGACCACTACGCGTATCTAACACAACGATTTAGAATTACAAGTTCATAATAAAGTTTACACTGTAACATACCGTTGGTATTTGGTATCGCAGGTATCAGATACCAATTATACCAACGATAGATAAGCTGATTATTAAAATTTACGAACACTAGATAAACACATATAGCGCGACTTCCATTGTAAACACAAATTCTAAGATATTTTACATTGTAACTCTCTGTTGGTATTTACACCAAATGGTATATACCAATATTGGCATTTATAATGTTTAATACTGAATACCAGTTCAAGGATATTATAATACTATAAGTAATCTTATGAAGTTTGATAGATGAGTATGTACGGTAAAGAACACGGGTATTGGTATACGATACCAATTGGTATACGATGATGCTGGAGATGGAAACAAGGAAAACCAATTCCACACTTTTTTATTTTAAGACTATTACCTCTTCTTTGCTCATGATTGTATACCAGATTTGGTATTCTAAACTAGATGGTAGCTCTAGATTTTAAATTGGCATTGGTATTAATACCAGTTGGTATATTAAACTAGTAATTTTACGTTGGTATTATTGGTAGGCGTACCTCACGAATACCGTCCTTGTTCGGTATTGATTTGAATTTCGCGCCGTTCCCACTTTTATACTCCGAGACTGTGACGTCACGTTTCGTGAGAGTGAAGCCAGTAATGTCGGCTCCAAAACCAGGAAGTGACTTGAAATTACACTTTTATTTCACGATTTTAAGCAACAGACACATTATGAAAGGATATTGTGGGAATATTTCGTATGTAAATCAATTTATTTCGATTTTTATGGGTTGAAAGAAGTGTAAATCGTTGATAGGGGAAAATCTAGCATTTACATTTAAAAATAAATACTGCCGATTTCAAGCACAAACTCCATGAATATTTGATCGCGGACACGATGCACAGTAAAAAAATTAAATTTGTAATCAAAAGTAGCCATATCTATGTCATCATATTACAAATAAATGAGTAAATTTATACTTAAAAACAAATATCATCAACAACAAAAAGTGCTATTTTAAAACATGGTGGGGAACATAAATACATAAAGTACAGCTATTAAAGAGGGTAGGACTAAAATAAAAATAACGGATCGTTACAATATGAAAAAAAGCTCATATAAACAGTTAAAATCTCTTTACTGCCATGAATACAACCAAGACTTTTAGCTTAATAAGAAGAGCGCAGATCTAAGGATAGCCAGGCTGTCAGTTTGATCCTCGGGAGAGGTGTTTGTTCTCCATGACGATTTGATACTAGACATTGTCAGGAGTAATTTCGTCCTCGACATTTGAATCTTATGGAGAAGTTGGCAGTTACTAGGTTAACTGACCGTCGTTACATGTCATAAATACGAAAATGATGAAATATGGTGGTTAACTAAAAGATATAAAACTAACTTCCTGGGGGATGAGAAGAGCACGAAGAAAAGATCTGAAATTCAAAACGATGGATTTATAATAAACAAATACTGCCAATTGAATATGTCAGACTAAGACGTCTAAAGCTTGTGAGGTGGGACTATTATGGGGTTTATTCATTTTTATATATGGGTAATAAGTCATTTTTAGTTTATTCTGGCATACCGCACTGAATTTAATGGACAATATACATATTTTTACACGTTTTAGTCTACAATAGCGTAAGCGTAAATTTGTTTCCCTTTATAACATCAATAGATGCCTTCGTGATACATTGATACGTTCGCTCTACCTGGTGCTGTCACAAACCAATCACTCAGATTCTGAAGGTGTTAACATGCGTTACTCCTATATTCACAGTCATAAAGATCATGGTATTAGTAGTAAAGTAATTTGTTTGTGCGAAAACGTATAACCTCATTTGACCTTTTGACCCTTGGTCAGGACTGGCCCAATGCCGGACAATTTAAAACCACAGGTTTTAAACCCCAGTAAAAACCGACTAAAAAGTTTTAAAGTTAAATTTAAACATATATAAATAAGATGATTTACAAAATAAATATTTTGTTTTGAAAGAAAAAAAATTTTTACAGATAATGTAAATCCTCACTTTGTTACAGCAAAAAACGGAGGCTAATGATAAAAGAAAAATGTAAATCTTGCGGAAAAAACGAAAGCAAAATTTGTTAAAAGTACTATCAAAGCAGGTAATTTAGATATTCATAAAGCAATTTTACCTGTATTACCTAAAAAAGGTTAACACTTCCAGGATATAACTATTGTGGACCAGGAAACCCTTTAGATAACGACCCCCTGTCAACGAACTGGATGCAGTATGTATGGACCATGACTTTTGCTATGACAGTGGGGTAAAAAAGAGTAATGTAAAGAAAATGCTTTCCAATTTAAATAACACGAAATCAAAAACATTTGGAGAAAAGTTTTGCAAAACATTTAGTTGTAAAACCAGCTATCAAAACGAAATAAAAAACTTGGGTTGGGACAAAAATCAAAAAACGGGAAAAGGGGTAGAGTATACCCCCAATCACATGGAGCGATGAATTAGCGAAGAATTACACAAACCAATTAAAAGGAAATTTAGGAAACGAAGAGTGATAGTTAATGACTTGATGATACTTGGTCACGATTTAGTTGAAAATGCAAGTTTTTTCAAAATACAATAAAGGAGTAAAGTACTTGTTTAACCGTTATTGATATATTTAGTTAATATGGGGGGGGTTTATTCCTTTAAAAGAAAAAAACTGGAGAATCTGTTACTGAAGCATTTGAAAAAAAAATTTTTAAAAGGGCGTTTACCAATAAATTTATGGGGGGATGAAGGAAAAGAATTTATAAAAAAAAGTTTGAATCATTTTTGAATAAAAAAAATTTAATTGTATCATACATTTAATGAAGGTAAAGCTTAGTAATTGAAAAGATTCAATAGAACTTTAAAAAGAATAATGTGGAAATATTTTACAACAAATAATACTTATACTTATTTAGATAATTTGCAGGTTATGGTTGAAAAATATAACAAAACAAAACATTCTGGTATAAAAATGACCCCAAACCGAAGTCATTTAAAAACTTAAATAAAGGTACTGTTTACTTAATTTTATATGGTGATTTAAAGATACCAAAGAGCAAAGCAAAATTTAAAATGGTGATCGAGTTCGCTTAAGCAAACTTAAAAGACCATTTCGAAAAAGGTTATACACCAAACTGGACGAGGAAATTTTTATAATTTTTTAAAATTAATAATACAAATCCCAGAACATACTCTATTAAAGATTTAAATAATGAAATAGTTCAAGGTTCATTTTACGGACAAGAATTTTTTCCTACTACCAAAATTTTTAAAATTGAAAAAGTTATTAGACGAGACTATAAAAAAAACAAGCTTTAGTAAAATGGAAGGGTTATAGCGAAAAATTAATAGTTGGGTTCCGTTTAGTGAATTGAAAAAATTTTAAATTTTAAAAAAATAAAAAGTTTATTTATATAAATGAGTAATAAAAATCTAATTTCTAATATAATGGAATAAAACAATAGATCAATTAATTTCACTTAACAAAAACTAGCTGCTGCTTACAGAAAAAGTTATAAATTTTGTGGGAGAGAAGTACGGGGGTATATATTACGCAGATGCTTTGGTTGGTTCAGCTGCATTAGCATTTTTTCCAGCATTCCTGTATTTGTAGCAGTTGCTGGTGCTGTTCCATCAGTAATTACCATATTTACTAACAGACTAAAACTTGACGCCCAAGAAATTTATTTTAAAAACACATCATCACAAAATAAAACAATTTATAACAAAAGCACAGTTTGGGAAAAGAAAATTTAAAGAAGATCCAAAAAAGTTATTCAGGATATTTTTACAATACTATTAGAAATCAGAAAGAAAAAAATTATTCAACCCCTCTTGAAATGAAATGAAGGAATTTAAATTAACGGATAAAAGTAAAAAAGAAGAAGAGTTGTATTAAAGTTTATTAAAGGTTATTAAAGATTATTAAAGATTTTAAAAGTTTTTTTTCTATAAGTATTTATATAAATGAGAAAAATTATATCAGTTGAAGGTAATATTGCATCAGGAAAAAGTACGTTTTTAGATATTATTAAAGAATATAATCCTAATTTTAAAATTTCCAGAACCAATTCACGAATGGCAAATGTTATGGACTCGATTAAAATTCATTTTAACCTTTTTAAAACTTGCTGCTCAAGAACCTTCCAAATTTTTATTTCCTTTTCAGCTAACACTTTAAACAGTCATATAAAATGTTATCTTCTGCTTAACAGTTTGATGGTTTTTCTGTCCTTGAACGGTGTTATTTAACTAACGTAACGTTTTTACAAAACAACATCACGACAACGATGTTAAAATGACCCCGAGGGGGCAGTATACAATCTTTTCTTAACTGTTCAATTATAAAACCAATGGAAAAAACCCAATTGAGGATTTGTTTATGTTTAAACCGATCCAGAAATATTTTTAAAAGACTTCAAAAAAGAAACAAAAACGGAAGAAAACAAAGTTGGTTTAGATTATTTAGAAAAACACACAAATTACACGAAGAAGGGTTAAACAGAATGTTTCAAGAAGGTATTAAAATTTTAACAGTTGATAACAATTTAGAAAAAATACTTTAAAATCTTATTCAAAAGATATAGATAATATAAACAAATTTCTCAAATCAATATAATTTCTTAGGTGCGTTTTTAAAGATTTTTTTCTATAAGTATTTATATATAGATGGTTAATAGAAAGGTAGATAGAGATTTATTCCAAAATTACTAGCACTTAGGAGAAATAATGAATCCAACAAAAATTCATATAAGAAAGTTCTTAAAAGAAGAAATGTTTTTAAAATTTCAAAAACTTGATCAAATAGTTAGCGATGAATATAAAAATCATTCATTGATAAATTACAAAATGTTATAGATCCTTACTTTTAAAAAATAATTTATTTGAATGGAACTGCGGTTGTCTATTAACTAAGAAGAAAATGCTGAAAGATTATGTGATTGTCCCAACCAAATAATATTCGAAACATCCTAAAAAAGTTATTGTAACCGACTGTGAAAATATTGAAGAAAAACATTTTAAAAGCAATTTAAATGCAGGTCTAAAGACCTTGGTATTAATTCGGGGTAATAACAATGTGCGGCAAAGGAGAAAACCGAGTAAAATGTGAATATAAAAAACTAAGGGAAAAGAAATAAGTTTAAATATTTTAATTCTTCTTAAAGATAATTTAAAACTTTATTTATTTTATTATTTTTTAATTATTTTTTAATTATTTTTTTAATCCTTTTTTGCTTAACGAATTTTATTTTCTAAATATAATATATAGATGGAAAACGAGAGATCTACAAAACAATATTATAAGAAATTTGAAATTTAAAAATTTACATATAGACAAGATCCAAAGAATCAATTATATTTAACTCTAAACGACTCTTTGAAATACTTAAATCTGAACTTAAAACTTTAAAAGGTATAAAAATAAACGTTGTTTTAAAATAACTTTTGCAAAAATGGATTAAACTGATACAATATATAAATCAGCTTATTTTCAATCAAAGGCTTTAGAAATTATTAAAAAAATGAAATAAAAAAACTTAACATCAAGCTTTTTGAGGAAATAATAAATAAAATTTGGGTAATTGGATTTCAGAAGGAAGTGGTGGAGAAAAAGGGGTCAGTTGAGCTCATTATATAAATAGGATATAAGTATAGTCCATTGGCTGCTTCAAGTTTTTTAGAATTACCAAATAACTACAAATTCAATGAAAGGATTAATAAATATAAAGACGATGATAATGAATGTTTTAGATGGTGTCATTTAGCTTATAAATTTCCTGTTAAGAAAACCCTATAAATTTTCAAAATATAAAAAACATATAAACGATCTTGATTATACTGGAATTAAATTTCCTGTTACATTAAATCAAATACCTAAAATAGAAGTTTTAAATGAAATACCCATTTAATATATTTGGATATGAAGAACCTACGGGAATTTATCCATTGTACATATCAAAATATCAATACGAAGAACACTGTGACATTTGCTAATACTAATGATAAAATAACTGATGATGACTGTAAGGGGGTTTTAAAACCACTGTAGTCCAACATTATTTTTGGATAAAAACTTTAATAGATTAATGAATAACAAAACAAAAATACAAACAAGAAACATTTTTGTAGATCTGCCTGCAACATTTTACTCAAGAAAGAATATTAAATGGAACACATACCAAACTTTTAGCTATTAATGGTATCCAAGGTGTAAAAATGCCAAAAGAGGGAAGTAAAGTAAAATTTAAAAATTATCATAAAGGTTTTAGCAGTACCTTTTGAAATTTTATGTGATTTTGAATCAATAACTAAAAAAGTTTTAACTCTTTACCATAAAACTGAATCTTCATTTACTGAACCATATAAAAATCATATAATTGTGGTTAGGGCTATAAATTTGTTTTTTGTTATGATAACAGTTATACTAAACCAACCCAGTTTTTATAGAGCCCTAATGCAGTTTAATGTTATTGAAAAAATGCTTGGGAAAGGAATATTGTAAGAAATATTTAGAAAAATTTTAACAAAGAACTAAGAAGTCTAAAAAAGATGAAAGGGTGAATTTAAAAAACAAAAGTTTTGTCATATCTGTGAAAAAAATATAAGGAAAATGAAAAATCCTGTCCGGGATCATTGTCATATAACAGAAAATTCAGAGGAATGCTCACTCGAATGTAATTTTTAATTTTTAGACTAACACAAAAAATTCCTGTTATTTTTCACAATTTAAGAGTTATGGAGGGTCATTTTATTATGCAACAAATAGGGAAATTCAAAAAAGAAATTAATGTTATTCCTAACAATATGGAAAGATATATGGCATTTAATTTCTGAATTGGTCTTTATTGATTCATTCCAGTTTATGTCTCAATCATTGGATAACTTAGTAAAAAATATTCCAAATTTAAATACTTATCTAAAGAATTTGATTACATAGAATTATTAAAAACAAAAGGTGTTTATCCATATGTTTACATGGATTCTTTTAAAAATTCAAAGAAACAAAATTACCTTCTAAAGAAGATTTTTTCAATTTTAAATAAACCCACACATATCAGACAACGAATATGAGCAAGCTAAAAATATCTGGAAAAAAATTTAAAATAAAAACAAGGGGAGAATATCACGATCTATGTTTAAAAACCGACGTATTACTTTTAGCTGATGTATTCGAAAATTTTAGAAAATTATGTTTAGAGTACTACAAGTTAGATCTTTGTCATTATTTTAGTAGTCCTGGGCTAGCTTGGGATGCAATTTTAAAAAAATGACTGGAATTAAGTTAGATTTAATAATTTGATATTGATATGTATCTTTTTTTTTGAAAAGGGACTGAGAGGAGGAAATAGTTTTTTTCAAACAGATACAGTAAAGCAAACAATAAATATATGAAAGATTATGATCCTAAACTTGACAGCAAATACATTATGTACCTCGACGCCAATAACCTTTACGTTGGGCTAGTGTCAACCTTTGCCCTCTGGAAACTTTAAATTTATATCCGAAAAACAATTCAAGAAATTATTGCAAAAGGTAAAAGTAATTTTTATAGTTGAATGTGATCTTAAATATCCAAAGAATTACATAAAACCCACAACGATTATCCTTTAGCTCCAAAAAAAATTTAAAATACCAGACGAATGGCTTTCCAATATATAAAACTATTAAAGAAAAATTTTGAAATAGGAAAAATAATGTAAAAAAATTAGTTCCAATTTTAATGAAAAAAACAAAATTATGTAGTTCATTATAAAAATCTTGAACTATATACACAATTAGGGTTAAAAGTAACAAAAAACACAAAAATATAACTTTTGACGAAAGTCCTTGGTTAAAAAATATATTGATTTTAATACTCAAAAAGATCTAAAGCTAAAATTTCATTAAAAAAGACTTTTTTAATTTAATGAACAATTCTGTATTCGGTAAGACGATGAGAATTTACGCAAGGGGATTAATATTAAATTAACTCATGATAAAAACCTTTTATTAAAATATATGCCAAACCTTCTTTTTGTTAGTTCAACGATGTTTAACTTTAACCTTTTGGAATTCATAGAATAAAAGAAAGTTTGTTATTAAACAGACCTTGTTATGTTGGAATGTGCTTTTTTAGATTTATCAAAATATTTAATGAAATGATTTTCATTATAATTACATTAAGGAAAAGTACGGGGGTAATTGTAAATTACTATTCACTGACACTGATTCATTATGTTATGAAATAAAAACCAAAGATGCATATGAGGATTTTTAAGGACAAGGTTTTATTTGATAATAGTGATTATGATAGTAATTCAAAATTTTTTTTCGATAAAATAAAAAGTAATTGGAAAATTTAAAGATGAAGCTCCCGGGCATTCCCATTGTTGAATTTGTGGGATTAAGAAGTAAAATGTATCATATTTATTAGAAAACGAAGTTAATATTAAAATGTAAAGGAATTAAAAAACTTGTTGTAAGAAAACAATAGTTTCAAAAAAATTACAAGATACTTTGTTTAATTCAACCCAAAGAAAACACCCTTTAAAGTTATTCGTTCTGATAAGCATAATCTTTCCAGTTATGTTAAAATAAAACATCTTTATCATGTTATATGATTTAAAGATATATTCTTGATAATGGTATTGATACATTAGTTTATTCTAAATTAATTCTTAAATTAACTCTTAAATTAAACTCTTAAAATTTATGAACCATAAATTGTTAACTGAATACTTTAACTTTTTTAAAGAATTAAATAAATAACATCTTTTTATTTAAATTTATTAGCATAATTAATAGAAATAATCATTTTTTCTGTTATTTTTTACATCGTAATTTTGAAGAATTACATTTTCTTTATTTTTAGTTTTAATTTAGCTTCTCCTTTATCTAATTTAATTGCATCAACAAAAATAATTAAATGCAATTAAAACTAATTCTTACATTATTGCCATTTTGAACTAAACCAGACTAGCATTACAGTTTTCCATTGAAAAAATCCACTATGGGTATCTTGGGTAGAACATGTTAAAAACAATGGAGGTTTTCTTATTAATTGTCTTTCTATTTTATTTACTTTTTCATTTATATTATTGAATATTCCCATTATTTTAATTATTCCAGTAAATAAAAACAAGTTTTAATAAGTTTTAATTAAAACTATTGTTTTAACCTTTTTATTAAAAATTTATAATAGTTTTTTTTCTTTTACTCTTGATTGTTAACTTTAGTTTTTTATACAATAAATCATACAACGGTACTTTACCTGAAAACATTTTAATGAAAAATAAACAATAATAACCACAAAGTGTACTTGTTTTGTCTTGATATTGAACATTGTTGTATTTTACATTTGGTATATACTTAATTACTTCTTTCGGCGGAGGAAGTCCAAATGGATCAAAAATACAATTATTTAAGTAACGCCCCAATGTTGTTCCGGGGACCAATAGAGTCGTCCCAAATTTAATTTCCACACTCGTCCTTTACTTTTAATTTTAAAAAATATTTCTACTAAACACTCCCCTAAATTTTTAATTTTTAATGGTTTACCCCTTGTTCAATTTCAAAGTTAGATATTGGTTTGTTTATAAATTTTATTTTTTTTTTTACTATAGGAATTCGTCTGTAAGGTCTCCGTGAG